>NC_092418.1:124461623-124731948 GCF_040894005.1 Engystomops pustulosus | reverse complement strand
ACACTGTGTTCCCTCTTACTAGTGCACACATTAATAACTGGTCCCTCATACCGGATACAGTCACTATAATACACTGTGTTCCCTCTTACTAGTGCACACATTAATAACTGGTCCCTCATACCGGATACAGTCACTATAATACACTGTGTTCCCTCTTACTAGTGCACACATTAATAACTGGTCCCCCTCATACCGGATACAGTCACTATAATACACTCTGTTCCCTCTTACTAGTGCACACATTAATAACTGGTCCCTCATACCGGATACAGTCACTATAATACACTGTGTTCCCTCTTACTAGTGCACACATTAATAACTGGCCCCTCATACCGGATACAGTCACTATAATACACTCTGTTCCCTCTTACTAGTGCACACATTAATAACTGGGTCCCTCATACCGGATACAGTCACTATAATACACTGTGTTCCCTCTTACTAGTACACACATTAATAACTGGTCCCCCTCATACCGGATACAGTCACTATAATACACTGTGTTCCCTCTTACTAGTGCACACATTAATAACTGGGCCCTCATACCGGATACAGTCACTATAATACACTGTGTTCCCTCTTACTAGTGCACACATTAATAACTGGGTCCCTCATACCGGATACAGTCACTATAATACACTGTGTTCCCTCTTACTAGTGCACACATTAATAACTGGGTCCCTCATACCGGATACAGTCACTATAATACACTGTGTTCCCTCTTACTAGTGCACACATTAATAACTGGTCCCCTCATACCGGATACAGTCACTATAATACACTGTGTTCCCTCTTACTAGTGCACACATTAATAACTGGCTCCCTCCATACCGGATACAGTCACTATAATACACTCTGTTCCCTCTTACTAGTGCACACATTAATAACTGGGTCCCTCATACCGGATACAGTCACTATAATACACTGTGTTCCCTCTTACTAGTGCACACATTAATAACTGGTCCCTCATACCGGATACAGTCACTATAATACACTGTGTTCCCTCTTACTAGTGCACACATTAATAACTGGGCCCCTCATACCGGATACAGTCACTATAATACACTGTGTTCCCTCTTACTAGTGCACACATTAATAACTGGGTCCCTCCATACCGGATACAGCTACAGTCACTATAATACACTCTGTTCCCTCTTACTAGTGCACACATTAATAACTGGTCCCTCATACCGGATACAGTCACTATAATACACTGTGTTCCCTCTTACTAGTGCACACATTAATAACTGGTCCCCCTCATACCGGATACAGTCACTATAATACACTCTGTTCCCTCTTACTAGTGCACACATTAATAACTGGTCCCTCATACCGGATACAGTCACTATAATACACTCTGTTCCCTCTTACTAGTGCACACATTAATAACTGGGCCCCTCATACCGGATACAGTCACTATAATACACTCTGTTCCCTCTTACTAGTGCACACATTAATAACTGGTCCCTCATACCGGATACAGTCACTATAATACACTCTGTTCCCTCTTACTAGTGCACACATTAATAACTGGCCCCTCATACCGGATACAGTCACTATAATACACTGTGTTCCCTCTTACTAGTGCACACATTAATAACTGGGCCCCTCATACCGGATACAGTCACTATAATACACTGTGTTCCCTCTTACTAGTGCACACATTAATAACTGGGCCCCTCATACCGGATACAGTCACTATAATACACTGTGTTCCCTCTTACTAGTGCACACATTAATAACTGGTCCCTCATACCGGATACAGTCACTATAATACACTCTGTTCCCTCTTACTAGTGCACACATTAATAACTGGTCCCTCATACCGGATACAGTCACTATAATACACTCTGTTCCCTCTTACTAGTGCACACATTAATAACTGGCCCCTCATACCGGATACAGTCACTATAATACACTGTGTTCCCTCTTACTAGTGCACACATTAATAACTGGTCCCTCATACCGGATACAGTCACTATAATACACTGTGTTCCCTCTTACTAGTGCACACATTAATAACTGGGCCCCTCATACCGGATACAGTCACTATAATACACTGTGTTCCCTCTTACTAGTGCACACATTAATAACTGGTCCCTCATACCGGATACAGTCACTATAATACACTGTGTTCCCTCTTACTAGTGCACACATTAATAACTGGTCCCCCTCATACCGGATACAGTCACTATAATACACTCTGTTCCCTCTTACTAGTGCACACATTAATAACTGGTCCCTCATACCGGATACAGTCACTATAATACACTCTGTTCCCTCTTACTAGTGCACACATTAATAACTGGGCCCCTCATACCGGATACAGTCACTATAATACACTCTGTTCCCTCTTACTAGTGCACACATTAATAACTGGTCCCTCATACCGGATACAGTCACTATAATACACTCTGTTCCCTCTTACTAGTGCACACATTAATAACTGGGCCCCTCATACCGGATACAGTCACTATAATACACTGTGTTCCCTCTTACTAGTGCACACATTAATAACTGGGCCCCTCATACCGGATACAGTCACTATAATACACTGTGTTCCCTCTTACTAGTGCACACATTAATAACTGGCCCCTCATACCGGATACAGTCACTATAATACACTCTGTTCCCTCTTACTAGTGCACACATTAATAACTGGGCCCCTCGTACCGGATACAGTCACTATAATACACTGTGTTCCCTCTTACTAGTGCACACATTAATAACTGGGCCCCTCATACCGGATACAGTCACTATAATACACTGTGTTCCCTCTTACTAGTGCACACATTAATAACTGGGTCCCTCATACCGGATACAGTCACTATAATACACTCTGTTCCCTCTTACTAGTGCACACATTAATAACTGGCCCCTCATACCGGATACAGTCACTATAATACACTGTGTTCCCTCTTACTAGTGCACACATTAATAACTGGTCCCTCATACCGGATACAGTCACTATAATACACTGTGTTCCCTCTTACTAGTGCACACATTAATAACTGGCCCCTCATACCGGATACAGTCACTATAATACACTCTGTTCCCTCTTACTAGTGCACACATTAATAACTGGGCCCCTCGTACCGGATACAGTCACTATAATACACTGTGTTCCCTCTTACTAGTGCACACATTAATAACTGGGCCCCTCATACCGGATACAGTCACTATAATACACTGTGTTCCCTCTTACTAGTGCACACATTAATAACTGGGTCCTCATACCGGATACAGTCACTATAATACACTGTGTTCCCTCTTACTAGTGCACACATTAATAACTGGTCCCCCTCATACCGGATACAGTCACTATAATACACTGTGTTCCCTCTTACTAGTGCACACATTAATAACTGGTCCCTCATACCGGATACAGTCACTATAATACACTGTGTTCCCTCTTACTAGTGCACACATTAATAACTGGGTCCCTCATACCGGATACAGTCACTATAATACACTGTGTTCCCTCTTACTAGTGCACACATTAATAACTGGGCCCCTCATACCGGATACAGTCACTATAATACACTGTGTTCCCTCTTACTAGTGCACACATTAATAACTGGTCCCTCATACCGGATACAGTCACTATAATACACTGTGTTCCCTCTTACTAGTGCACACATTAATAACTGGTCCCTCATACCGGATACAGTCACTATAATACACTTGTTCCCTCTTACTAGTGCACACATTAATAACTGGTCCCTCATACCGGATACAGTCACTATAATACACTCTGTTCCCTCTTACTAGTGCACACATTAATAACTGGCCCCTCATACCGGATACAGTCACTATAATACACTCTGTTCCCTCTTACTAGTGCACACATTAATAACTGGCCCCTCATACCGGATACAGTCACTATAATACACTGTGTTCCCTCTTACTAGTGCACACATTAATAACTGGTCCCTCATACCGGATACAGTCACTATAATACACTCTGTTCCCTCTTACTAGTGCACACATTAATAACTGGCCCCTCATACCGGATACAGTCACTATAATACACTGTGTTCCCTCTTACTAGTGCACACATTAATAACTGGTCCCTCATACCGGATACAGTCACTATAATACACTCTGTTCCCTCTTACTAGTGCACACATTAATAACTGGTCCCTCATACCGGATACAGTCACTATAATACACTCTGTTCCCTCTTACTAGTGCACACATTAATAACTGGTCCCTCATACCGGATACAGTCACTATAATACACTCTGTTCCCTCTTACTAGTGCACACATTAATAACTGGTCCCTCATACCGGATACAGTCACTATAATACACTCTGTTCCCTCTTACTAGTGCACACATTAATAACTGGTCCCTCATACCGGATACAGTCACTATAATACACTGTGTTCCCTCTTACTAGTGCACACATTAATAACTGGCCCCTCATACCGGATACAGTCACTATAATACACTGTGTTCCCTCTTACTAGTGCACACATTAATAACTGGTCCCCCTCATACCGGATACAGTCACTATAATACACTCTGTTCCCTCTTACTAGTGCACACATTAATAACTGGTCCCTCATACCGGATACAGTCACTATAATACACTGTGTTCCCTCTTACTAGTGCACACATTAATAACTGGCCCCTCATACCGGATACAGTCACTATAATACACTGTGTTCCCTCTTACTAGTGCACACATTAATAACTGGGCCCCTCATACCGGATACAGTCACTATAATACACTCTGTTCCCTCTTACTAGTGCACACATTAATAACTGGTCCCTCATACCGGATACAGTCACTATAATACACTCTGTTCCCTCTTACTAGTGCACACATTAATAACTGGTCCCTCATACCGGATACAGTCACTATAATACACTGTGTTCCCTCTTACTAGTGCACACATTAATAACTGGCCCCTCATACCGGATACAGTCACTATAATACACTGTGTTCCCTCTTACTAGTGCACACATTAATAACTGGTCCCCCTCATACCGGATACAGTCACTATAATACACTGTGTTCCCTCTTACTAGTGCACACATTAATAACTGGGTCCCTCATACCGGATACAGTCACTATAATACACTGTGTTCCCTCTTACTAGTGCACACATTAATAACTGGCCCCTCATACCGGATACAGTCACTATAATACACTCTGTTCCCTCTTACTAGTGCACACATTAATAACTGGTCCCTCATACCGGATACAGTCACTATAATACACTCTGTTCCCTCTTACTAGTGCACACATTAATAACTGGTCCCTCATACCGGATACAGTCACTATAATACACTGTGTTCCCTCTTACTAGTGCACACATTAATAACTGGGCCCCTCATACCGGATACAGTCACTATAATACACTGTGTTCCCTCTTACTAGTGCACACATTAATAACTGGTCCCTCATACCGGATACAGTCACTATAATACACTGTGTTCCCTCTTACTAGTGCACACATTAATAACTGGGCCCCTCATACCGGATACAGTCACTATAATACACTCTGTTCCCTCTTACTAGTGCACACATTAATAACTGGTCCCTCATACCGGATACAGTCACTATAATACACTGTGTTCCCTCTTACTAGTGCACACATTAATAACTGGCCCCTCATACCGGATACAGTCACTATAATACACTGTGTTCCCTCTTACTAGTGCACACATTAATAACTGGCCCCTCATACCGGATACAGTCACTATAATACACTGTGTTCCCTCTTACTAGTGCACACATTAATAACTGGGTCCCTCATACCGGATACAGTCACTATAATACACTGTGTTCCCTCTTACTAGTGCACACATTAATAACTGGTCCCTCATACCGGATACAGTCACTATAATACACTGTGTTCCCTCTTACTAGTGCACACATTAATAACTGGCCCCTCATACCGGATACAGTCACTATAATACACTGTGTTCCCTCTTACTAGTGCACACATTAATAACTGGCCCCTCATACCGGATACAGTCACTATAATACACTGTGTTCCCTCTTACTAGTGCACACATTAATAACTGGTCCCTCATACCGGATACAGTCACTATAATACACTGTGTTCCCTCTTACTAGTGCACACATTAATAACTGGGCCCCTCATACCGGATACAGTCACTATAATACACTGTGTTCCCTCTTACTAGTGCACACATTAATAACTGGTCCCTCATACCGGATACAGTCACTATAATACACTCTGTTCCCTCTTACTAGTGCACACATTAATAACTGGTCCCTCATACCGGATACAGTCACTATAATACACTCTGTTCCCTCTTACTAGTGCACACATTAATAACTGGTCCCCCTCATACCGGATACAGTCACTATAATACACTCTGTTCCCTCTTACTAGTGCACACATTAATAACTGGTCCCCCTCATACCGGGTACAGTCACTATAATACACTGTGTTCCCTCTTACTAGTGCACACATTAATAACTGGTCCCTCATACCGGATACAGTCACTATAATACACTCTGTTCCCTCTTACTAGTGCACACATTAATAACTGGTCCCCCTCATACCGGATACAGTCACTATAATACACTCTGTTCCCTCTTACTAGTGCACACATTAATAACTGGTCCCCCTCATACCGGGTACAGTCACTATAATACACTGTGTTCCCTCTTACTAGTGCACACATTAATAACTGGGCCCCTCATACCGGATACAGTCACTATAATACACTGTGTTCCCTCTTACTAGTGCACACATTAATAACTGGCCCCTCATACCGGATACAGTCACTATAATACACTGTGTTCCCTCTTACTAGTGCACACATTAATAACTGGGCCCCTCATACCGGATACAGTCACTATAATACACTGTGTTCCCTCTTACTAGTGCACACATTAATAACTGGGCCCCTCATACCGGATACAGTCACTATAATACACTGTGTTCCCTCTTACTAGTGCACACATTAATAACTGGTCCCTCATACCGGATACAGTCACTATAATACACTGTGTTCCCTCTTACTAGTGCACACATTAATAACTGGTCCCTCATACCGGATACAGTCACTATAATACACTGTGTTCCCTCTTACTAGTGCACACATTAATAACTGGTCCCTCATACCGGATACAGTCACTATAATACACTCTGTTCCCTCTTACTAGTGCACACATTAATAACTGGTCCCCCTCATACCGGATACAGTCACTATAATACACTCTGTTCCCTCTTACTAGTGCACACATTAATAACTGGGCCCCTCATACCGGATACAGTCACTATAATACACTGTGTTCCCTCTTACTAGTGCACACATTAATAACTGGTCCCCCTCATACCGGATACAGTCACTATAATACACTGTGTTCCCTCTTACTAGTGCACACATTAATAACTGGGTCCCTCATACCGGATACAGTCACTATAATACACTGTGTTCCCTCTTACTAGTGCACACATTAATAACTGGTCCCCCTCATACCGGATACAGTCACTATAATACACTGTGTTCCCTCTTACTAGTGCACACATTAATAACTGGGCCCCTCATACCGGATACAGTCACTATAATACACTGTGTTCCCTCTTACTAGTGCACACATTAATAACTGGCCCCTCATACCGGATACAGTCACTATAATACACTGTGTTCCCTCTTACTAGTGCACACATTAATAACTGGGCCCCTCATACCGGATACAGTCACTATAATACACTGTGTTCCCTCTTACTAGTGCACACATTAATAACTGGTCCCTCATACCGGATACAGTCACTATAATACACTCTGTTCCCTCTTACTAGTGCACACATTAATAACTGGTCCCTCATACCGGATACAGTCACTATAATACACTGTGTTCCCTCTTACTAGTACACACATTAATAACTGGTCCCTCATACCGGATACAGTCACTATAATACACTGTGTTCCCTCTTACTAGTGCACACATTAATAACTGGGCCCCTCATACCGGATACAGTCACTATAATACACTGTGTTCCCTCTTACTAGTGCACACATTAATAACTGGGCCCCTCATACCGGATACAGTCACTATAATACACTCTGTTCCCTCTTACTAGTGCACACATTAATAACTGGCCCCTCATACCGGATACAGTCACTATAATACACTGTGTTCCCTCTTACTAGTGCACACATTAATAACTGGGTCCCTCATACCGGATACAGTCACTATAATACACTCTGTTCCCTCTTACTAGTGCACACATTAATAACTGGCCCCTCATACCGGATACAGTCACTATAATACACTCTGTTCCCTCTTACTAGTGCACACATTAATAACTGGGCCCCTCATACCGGATACAGTCACTATAATACACTCTGTTCCCTCTTACTAGTGCACACATTAATAACTGGGCCCCTCGTACCGGATACAGTCACTATAATACACTGTGTTCCCTCTTACTAGTGCACACATTAATAACTGGGTCCCTCATACCGGATACAGTCACTATAATACACTGTGTTCCCTCTTACTAGTGCACACATTAATAACTGGTCCCTCATACCGGATACAGTCACTATAATACACTCTGTTCCCTCTTACTAGTGCACACATTAATAACTGGCCCCTCATACCGGATACAGTCACTATAATACACTGTGTTCCCTCTTACTAGTGCACACATTAATAACTGGTCCCTCATACCGGATACAGTCACTATAATACACTCTGTTCCCTCTTACTAGTGCACACATTAATAACTGGTCCCTCATACCGGATACAGTCACTATAATACACTCTGTTCCCTCTTACTAGTGCACACATTAATAACTGGCCCCTCATACCGGATACAGTCACTATAATACACTGTGTTCCCTCTTACTAGTGCACACATTAATAACTGGCCCCTCATACCGGATACAGTCACTATAATACACTCTGTTCCCTCTTACTAGTGCACACATTAATAACTGGTCCCTCATACCGGATACAGTCACTATAATACACTGTGTTCCCTCTTACTAGTGCACACATTAATAACTGGTCCCCCTCATACCGGATACAGTCACTATAATACACTGTGTTCCCTCTTACTAGTGCACACATTAATAACTGGTCCCCCTCATACCGGATACAGTCACTATAATACACTCTGTTCCCTCTTACTAGTGCACACATTAATAACTGGTCCCTCATACCGGATACAGTCACTATAATACACTCTGTTCCCTCTTACTAGTGCACACATTAATAACTGGTCCCCCTCATACCGGATACAGTCACTATAATACACTGTGTTCCCTCTTACTAGTGCACACATTAATAACTGGTCCCTCATACCGGATACAGTCACTATAATACACTCTGTTCCCTCTTACTAGTGCACACATTAATAACTGGCCCCTCATACCGGATACAGTCACTATAATACACTCTGTTCCCTCTTACTAGTGCACACATTAATAACTGGTCCCTCATACCGGATACAGTCACTATAATACACTGTGTTCCCTCTTACTAGTGCACACATTAATAACTGGGCCCCTCATACCGGATACAGTCACTATAATACACTCTGTTCCCTCTTACTAGTGCACACATTAATAACTGGTCCCCCTCATACCGGATACAGTCACTATAATACACTCTGTTCCCTCTTACTAGTGCACACATTAATAACTGGGCCCCTCATACCGGATACAGTCACTATAATACACTGTGTTCCCTCTTACTAGTGCACACATTAATAACTGGTCCCTCATACCGGATACAGTCACTATAATACACTGTGTTCCCTCTTACTAGTGCACACATTAATAACTGGGTCCCTCATACCGGATACAGTCACTATAATACACTGTGTTCCCTCTTACTAGTGCACACATTAATAACTGGTCCCTCATACCGGATACAGTCACTATAATACACTGTGTTCCCTCTTACTAGTGCACACATTAATAACTGGTCCCTCATACCGGATACAGTCACTATAATACACTGTGTTCCCTCTTACTAGTGCACACATTAATAACTGGTCCCTCATACCGGATACAGTCACTATAATACACTGTGTTCCCTCTTACTAGTACACACATTAATAACTGGTCCCTCATACCGGATACAGTCACTATAATACACTGTGTTCCCTCTTACTAGTGCACACATTAATAACTGGTCCCTCATACCGGATACAGTCACTATAATACACTCTGTTCCCTCTTACTAGTACACACATTAATAACTGGGCCCCTCATACCGGATACAGTCACTATAATACACTGTGTTCCCTCTTACTAGTGCACACATTAATAACTGGCCCCTCATACCGGATACAGTCACTATAATACACTGTGTTCCCTCTTACTAGTGCACACATTAATAACTGGTCCCCCTCATACCGGATACAGTCACTATAATACACTGTGTTCCCTCTTACTAGTGCACACATTAATAACTGGCCCCTCATACCGGATACAGTCACTATAATACACTGTGTTCCCTCTTACTAGTGCACACATTAATAACTGGTCCCCCTCATACCGGATACAGTCACTATAATACACTGTGTTCCCTCTTACTAGTGCACACATTAATAACTGGTCCCTCATACCGGATACAGTCACTATAATACACTGTGTTCCCTCTTACTAGTGCACACATTAATAACTGGTCCCTCATACCGGATACAGTCACTATAATACACTGTGTTCCCTCTTACTAGTGCACACATTAATAACTGGCCCCTCATACCGGATACAGTCACTATAATACACTCTGTTCCCTCTTACTAGTGCACACATTAATAACTGGTCCCTCATACCGGATACAGTCACTATAATACACTCTGTTCCCTCTTACTAGTGCACACATTAATAACTGGGTCCCTCATACCGGATACAGTCACTATAATACACTGTGTTCCCTCTTACTAGTACACACATGGGTTCCCTTCCAGCAAAGGTTCTCAATAGGAGGAATCTATTAGCGGAGATGTATTTCGTGGCTGCGTGGCGATAAATCAAGCAGGTGAAGGCACCAAAAGTTTCCTATTTTATGGAAGGCTTAATAGGAACACTAAAATGTAGCTGGAGCGGAGGAGAAGTCTGTTAATCACGCCGACGCTCTGACATTTAGAACTTGTCATAGTGGACAACCTTCAGTAGCCGCCAAAACCATCAATCACGGTAAGTGAGCTGTAACAGCGGCGGGGTCAGTCAATGAACAGCAAGTATAAAGAAATAAGGAGGCAATAATAAGTGTATTATGAGTGCATGGGTTGGTAAGTTGTCCTTGGCCATTCCTGGCTGGATAGTGTCCTCTGCTGCCTCTGGGTCCTCCAGTCTCTCCAGCTTTGGGAATGACGTCCTGGTATAGACATGTGACAATGGAGCCTGTGGGGAGGGTTTTTGGCCCTACGTGTGGTGATGAGGCTTATGGAGAATGAGATAATAAATGTGCAGACTTGGCAGTTGTGCGCCGGTTCTTGGCAGTTCCACTCCGTGTGACACAGGAAACAAAAGCTACTGAAACCATAGGAGTGAATAGAGAGGAGAGGACACAAGATACATGGGGCAGAACATCTACCATGCATGAAGACTGTCTGAAGCAAGGGTTGACCTTAAGAGGATAGGATTGTGCCCTGTAATCTAGCCGGATGAAGCGCCGCAGCGCAAACCGCAGTGTAGCGTCTTATGGGAACATCCGGACACGTCAACCCTTGAATCTTTTGTATGTGAATATATCTGAACAAGGAAACCCAAAGCAGACGAGTTCAAGGGTTTGTGCCTTTCCTTCTTCACCTCTCTGTGACAAAAGCTTCTGCGTGCCATGAGGCTCGGAAACTACAATACTTCTTATGGAACCAACTAAAATTGGTTATAGAGGACTGGGGTTTCCTTAATAACCTATTTTAATTTGTTCCATAACCAAATCAAGCCACAGAAATGACCTAAATGTTGGGGGTTCAAGCACCATTCACCTGTTACCACAAAGAACTGCATTGCTCATTGCAGGAGGTCGTGAAGGATCGGGACATTGCGTCACAGACAGGGGGGGATTAAGGCTGCCATGTGCCCTGGGCTCTCCGGCACTCCACCTACCTCTCCCATGCAGGTAGATCATGTATTTCTACAGGTCATATTCATCTGTATGACCAGGTCTTTAAGAATAAATGATAGATAATTTACTTTACTATGATCTATCCACAATAACAGTAACATGTCTGGTGTGGATTCTATCACCCTCTATGGTCTCTAGAGTCACCCTTCCAGTTACCCCCCACCTGTGGTCCCTCTCCTGGGTGTAGTATCCCGCCACCAATGGATTACTAGTCTTCTTGCTACTGCTTGGCTACGGGGTCCACCAGTGAGCTCAGGGTCTAACCCTTTACCAGACCCTAGGGCCACATAGAGTAAGACAACTTGGAGGCAACAAAGGGTCTATTTCCAAGGGGTTGATGGAAGGTGGACCCCAGGGATATAGGGGAGGTCAATGTTGAAAGGCTTCATGGAGTTACAAACTGCACAAAGTTCACCAATATCCTATAAGTATTTCACCATAACGTAGAAAGTCAAGAGGAAAGTAAGGGGGACACACAGAAACATTACAAGGCTAACATTACATGACGAGTAACACAAAGCAGCAGAATACCTGAAATGATGGGATGGGTCTTATATCGGGCCGATCACTGACTCGAGTCCATGCTGTGGTCAGTACTTGGCTGTATCAGTTATATATGAAGGAAGGAGAACATCAGGAGACAGGACGCATCAGAATGAGGCAAGTATATTTCATTCCATTCTGTCTTCAAAAAATGAATTTAGCCGCACAACCACAAAAATATTGTCCTTCTCTTTTCCACACCAAATTTTGTCTTTGGCTCAAAAATGTGCACAAAAAATTGCATAGAAGATTTATTTATCCCAACGGGGGATATTTTCAGGGCTTCTGTGCACTTGTGATCCCGTATCTGCCACCTTCATGCCAAGGGGGTGTGGCGGGGGGTGGGGCTGGCCGGCGGTGGGCGGAGCCTGTAGGGAGTGGTCCAGTGCTGGACATTCCTGTCACCGCGCATGCGCACTCACTGCGGTTGGCATATTTTCATAAGTGAAATATGTTGCGAGAGCCGACGAATGATAAACCCCCAAAGTGTTTATTAGAAAAAACAAGGGCAACGAGAAGCTAAAGAATTTTTGAATTTCAGTTAAAATGCTCTGTTTTTGGGAGCTGCTATTATTCCGCGTATTATCACCCGATATGATTATAGGGGATTCTTAGAGTCTACAGGATACAAGTTCATATCGTGGTTTTATGTTCTGCGATTTCTCAACCTGCGTCGTTTTGTTAAAGGATAATTGCAAAAAATGAAGAGGAAAAAAGTCATGCATATGCAAATGAGTCATTAGAAACATGGGAGAGGTAATCAGTAACTATTTAATATGTAAATGACTCCTCCGTGTTGTGGGAAACATTGCGGGTGTAAGGACCGTTATCTTCAAAAATACATAAATAACATTGAATTTGGGAAATCGCTACTAAGTGGTTTACAAAATGAAAAATATTCATGTTAAAAACTTGTGATTCCGGAAAACCAATCAAGAAAATAAAATAAGCAAAACACGGATTCTTAGTTCCTGAGTAGAGATGAGCCGCTGTTGCTTTCGGGTTCAACCATGTGATCCGGACACATTGCTGGATTGGTGGCCGAACAGCCAATCCGATAAATTAAATCCACCAGCAAGGAGCCATGGCTCTGATTGGCCGAACTCCAAACCTCACTATCGGGGCCACTTATCTCTGGTCATCAGTAAATTCCACTGCAGCACCTCTAGTGGTGACAGATGGAAGTTTAGTTTTTAGCTCTGGAGCAATCTCCTTCACTGTCCCTAAAACCTTTGAGGGAGTCTTCTGGCCCCCACAATGTAACACTAGAGGGGAGCTCCCTACCATACTACACTATGGGGGTCATTTACTAAGGGCCTGATTCCCGTTTTCCGACGTGATACCCAAATATTTCCGATTTGCGCTGATTTTTCCTGAATTGCCCCAGGATTTTGGTGCACGCAATCGGATTGTGGCGCATCGGTGCTGGCATGCACGTGATGGAAACTGGGGGGGGCGTGGCCGAACGAAAACCCGACGGATTCAGAGAAACCGCCGCATTTAAAAAAAAAAAGTGTTGCTCGACACGGGCTTACCTTCACCCAGGATAGCTTGGTGAACTTCAGTGCATTCGGATGGTCTTCAGTGTCTCAGCTACACCTGGTGGACACCTTAGTGAATCCCGTCCGGACCCAAATCCTCCACACAGAACGCGCTGCTGTATCGCGAATGAACCGGGTAAGTAAATCTGCCCCAATATGTATTATTTCTCACACCAGAGGACACTCTAGGAAAGGCCACTTAGCCAATTGGTGACCGGTCATCACTGCAACCACTGATTGGCTGAGCAGCCTGGGACGTGGACACAGAATGGAGGGTGAGGCTGATTGTAACATAACTAGTATATCCCTTTAAGCTAGATCCACAGAATGGAGGCTGATTGTAACATAACTAGTAAATCCCTTTAAGTTGTATCTTAAAGGTGTTTTCCAGGAATTACTTTTGATGGCCTTTCCCCATAATGGTTTATCAATCGGTGTAGGACTGCACCAAACCCCTGCAGGAATCGGCTTTGGGGGCCATGAACACACACGGCGCAGAGCTGAGCCCTCTTGGCTCTTCCGCTTTGGGCTCTGGACGTTCCTATGCCGCTGGTCAGCTGATGGACGTGGGCGCTGGGTGTTTCTCCAACTACTGGTGGCTCATCCTCAGGATGCCATATCACCAGGCATAACCCCTGTGGGGATGGGGGTGCTGACACCCGCTTGTGGGCACGTACGACCCCTCACCAATGATGCCGCAGATGCACTGGAAGAAGCTTTTTCTAACCAAATCTCTGTAGAATATAAAAAGGAAAATGTAATGACTTTCTGCTTTCTCTTCCATCAATATCATTCACTTGGAATAACCTCATTCAATGTCCTGAGCTGCAACGTAGGAGAAAAACTAGGATTTTGGTCATTCGGAAACGTCTCTCAACCTTAATGCTTTGAGCTTGAGTTGCCTGGTAGCCCTGGGGGGAAGCAGTCATCATTACTGTTCTAAGACATATCTGCAGACAGGTTATCAGGGAAACAAATGGACCCTGCATCTCGGCGACGAGCAGGTAGGATCCTTAAAGAGTCCGACACGACCTTCACCGGCTCCTCATTAGAAGACTGTTAATTCCCATAGGGCTCATGTATATTTATGTCCGAGCCGAGGACGAGGGGACGCGCGGCGGTCGGCGGTCTGGGGGACACTTTGGCTTTGTCATGATGACGCCCCACATGCGCAGCGCAGATGATTGATGTTAATGAGTTACAATTTTGAAGGAAATGTCTCCTTTAATTTAATAGGCAGGAAAGGAAATCTGGGAAATGATGACATTGTTAGCGGATTTACATGCACAATGTCCAATGCAAAGATGTTTGCGTCTCGTCAAGTCCGGAGGAATCTTTCAAGTGCAGACATTTCTTATTAATGTGATGTGTAAGCAGCAGGGGGCGGCGCGGGGTAGACACTTGTATGTGGGATTATGGAATCTATAGGGGAGCGGGTGGGGGGGGCCTCATTATCCCAGTGCAAGGAGTAAATATCTTCTCCATATTAAAAAGAAGTTTGATTATTAACCCCTTTCCATACCTTAAAGGGGTTGTCCAACCTACACAAAGGGGCATTTACCATAAGATTTTCTTTACTTTTTGGCATCAAAAAGTGATAAAAATATATTTTTCTTGCAAAAAACTGCAGAAAACCTTTACCATAAAAAATACAGCAAAAATTTTTTGGTTTAAATAATGAATCAGAGCAGGAGCGACACAGTCCAAATGCAGAATTATGACTCTAAATCACATTAAAAAGGGGAATAGTCACGCCCTTCTCGGTGTTTGTGTTTTTTTAAAAAACAGCCACTGCTGACAGATTTATTACAGGACCAAAGCCACCAATAAATGTGAAGGGCAGCAGAACTCCAAAGATATAGGGGGGTTTATCATATGCCCCAGCACATGATGCAAGCCCCGCCCCTCCTCTGCACCGGATACATCAGAAGGTTCTGGACTCCGGATGTATTTTCCGGTCAGTGACCATTCAAGCTTGAGCGGTCGCAGGTTATCGTGAGTGCACAGGCGCTGGGCAGCATCTCCTCTCTCCGGCCGAGCCCGGCGCTGGGCGCCTCCCCTCCACGACAAGCACCGCTAGGGGGGGCATAATTACAGTTAGTGGCAGTTTGCAAGGAATTTCAGGACTTGTATGGCAGAAAACTGGCGAGGGAGGAGGTTGTCTGTGTACCTTATAGATTTCTTCTTTGAAGACTTCATTTAGGTAAAATAAAACCACAGACACACCTGCCCGATCTGTCACCCTCTAAGATGCCCCAAAATCCAGTGAAAGCAAAAAAAAGCTGCACACAAATGTCCTGACTGAAGATAAATGACCCCCAATGTCTTTTTTTAAGGGAGACTTAAGAATACAATATCCAAGGTATCCTGAGAACAATGTGGGGGGCCTAAGGGATGTTGACCTTTTTGTTTTCTGGGAGGGGGGGGGGGTGGATTTAAATGGGTTGTAGCAAGTTTGCACAATAATTAGTGCGGCACCAGATAATGTTGAGGGTCCATCTGCTAGGACCCCAACCAATTCATGAACGCAGACACCAAGCAATCCAGAAAACGGGAGTCCGTTCTAACTAATGGGGGAGCAGCAGGTCGAGAATGTGTCCTGCTGCTCTTCTCAATAGTAGGTGAGTGTCTCCGGCAGGACACATACTGGATGGCTCCACCCATTAAGACTGCGATTCTCTGATTCCTGGGCTTCTGCTCTCATGAATCAGTAAGGGACGCTGCAGTTGGACCCCCACCAGTCAGATTTCTATCCCCTGTCTTGTAGATAACTCTTCATATTTGTTGGGATCTGCCACTTTTTGCCCTAATATTTTGGCCTTTGTCAATTTTTTTCAGATTTTTCATCCCATGGCCCCGGTTGTCATAAAACATTGATCCACTTCCCACTTGGGGTCAATTAAAACCGTTGGCGTCTTCCCAGGACAGAAGAGATTTTGCACAGGTAAAGGTCACAGGTAAAGGTCACGCAGTAAACATACAACATACGAGAGTGATAACGCGCCAGGTGGCGACAGCCGGGAATCAGCCGCGAGTTGTAGCAATAACAAGATGTGTAGCCGGAGCAGCTGGATCCGTGGAGGTGAAATCTTCATCAAACAAAGACGAATCCGTCCAAACTCATGACACGCGGTATCACAAATGACTTGTTTTGGATGCACATCCAGGCGGGGGACAGGAGCCGCCACTCAGAAAGCTCTCAGCTCCGGCCAAACCAATTACCATTGGGTTTTATTTGTGCGCCTAAGGGAGGCGACTAATAGAACGAGCACAAGGTTATGCAGGTTTCCTGGTAAATCTGGGAACAGGCTTTGATTTGCGCCTCGAACGTTTTGCATTTCAAGGGTTTTGGTTCAGGATTAAAATTTACACATTTTATTGAGATTTTATTGAAAAATAGAAAATCAGATTTCACTTGGCTTAAAGGGAACCTGACATTTTTCACAAATACAGCTACTGACAGGTTCCCATAGAGTCCGATTAACTAAATGACACCTAAATGAGGTCCAGAGGCTCCTCCCCATACCCCATGCCTCCTTCTCACCATTCAGCACTTCATGTCATGTGACCAGAGTGATGTCATTGAAGGTCTTTTACCAAAGAACATTTGCAAAATCTACCCCATGTATGTATCTGATCACATGTAATCACAGCAGCCTCCATGGACTTGTAGTCCTCCCCATCCTCCACGGAGGCTGCTGTGGTTTCATCTCTACGGACAATACCTAACACTGGCTGCAGAGAGCTCAGAGCACAGCAGTGTGAGGACATACACACAGTACACCGGGAGAAGCTCCAATCATGTAAGATAAAATGCATTCGCCACAGTCCTGCTGCTACTTACAGTACTCAAACATTTTACCATAACTCACCAAGGGAAGAAGTTCCCATCCTTTTCTATGTGCAGATATTTTCTTAAAGGGGAAGATACAATAAATTATTTCTGTGATATTTTTCCAGCGCTCAGTTTGTTGTAGATGTGGCAGAAAATCTGAACTATTGTAGGTGTTATCTGTCCTTCTGCACATTATTAGTTTGTGCTACAGTAAAATCTGTGATTATGACCATTCCCTTCCCCTTTAAGTCATTCTGCCTCCCGCATCATAATCTATTATTAGCAGCCGGAGCACCTGTCAACGCGGCCTACTTCCCCGGCACCCAGCTTTCTGCACCCGCACACATCACTTATGGAATCACCCAGAATCAGTTGCGTCATGGCTGCGCTATGGAGGTCAGTAATAATTAGCTTGGCCTCTGCATGTCATATATAATACATGACACGTATAGACGTGGTGCAGCCCAAGTGCCATATATAATACATGACACGTATAGACGTGGTGCAGCCCAAGTGCCATATATAATACATGACACGTATAGACGTGGTGCAGCCCAAGTGCCATATATAATACATGACACGTATAGACGTGGTGCAGCCCAAGTGCCATATATAATACATGACACGTATAGATGTGGTGCAGCCCAAGTGCCATATATAATACATGACACGTATAGATGTGGTGCAGCCCAAGTGCCATATATAATACATGACACGTATAGACGTGGTGCAGCCCAAGTGCCATATATAATACATGACACGTATAGATGAGGTGCAGCCCAAGTGCCATATATAATACATGACACGTATAGATGTGGTGCAGCCCAAGTGCCATATATAATACATGACACGTATAGACGTGGTGCAGCCCAAGTGCCATATATAATACATGACACGTATAGATGTGGTGCAGCCCAAGTGCCATATATAATACATGACACGTATAGATGTGGTGCAGCCCAAGTGCCATATATAATACATGACACGTATAGATGTGGTGCAGCCCAAGTGCCATATATAATACATGACACGTATAGATGTGGTGCGGCCCAAGTGCCATATATAATACATGACACGTATAGATGTGGTGCAGCCCAAGTGCCATATATAATACATGACACGTATAGATGAGGTGCAGCCCAAGTGCCATATATAATACATGACACGTATAGATGAGGTGCAGCCCAAGTGCCATATATAATACATGACACGTATAGACGTGGCGCAGCCCAAGTGCCATATATAATACATGACACGTATAGATGTGGTGCAGCCCAAGTGCCATATATAATACATGACACGTATAGACGTGGTGCAGCCCAAGTGCCATATATAATACATGACACGTATAGATGTGGTGCGGCCCAAGTGCCATATATAATACATGACACGTATAGATGTGGTGCAGCCCAAGTGCCATATATAATACATGACACGTATAGATGAGGTGCAGCCCAAGTGCCATATATAATACATGACACGTATAGATGAGGTGCAGCCCAAGTGCCATATATAATACATGACACGTATAGACGTGGCGCAGCCCAAGTGCCATATATAATACATGACACGTATAGATGTGGTGCAGCCCAAGTGCCATATATAATACATGACACGTATAGACGTGGTGCAGCCCAAGTGCCATATATAATACATGACACGTATAGACGTGGTGCAGCCCAAGTGCCATATATAATACATGACACGTATAGATGTGGTGCGGCCCAAGTGCCATATATAATACATGACACGTATAGATGTGGTGCAGCCCAAGTGCCATATATAATACATGACACGTATAGACGTGGTGCAGCCCAAGTGCCATATATAATACATGACACGTATAGATGTGGTGCAGCCCAAGTGCCATATATAATACATGACACGTATAGATGAGGTGCAGCCCAAGTGCCATATATAATACATGACACGTATAGATGAGGTGCAGCCCAAGTGCCATATATAATACATGACACGTATAGACGTGGCGCAGCCCAAGTGCCATATATAATACATGACACGTATAGATGTGGTGCAGCCCAAGTGCCATATATAATACATGACACGTATAGATGTGGTGCAGCCCAAGTGCCATATATAATACATGACACGTATAGATGTGGTGCAGCCCAAGTGCCATATATAATACATGACACGTATAGATGTGGTGCAGCCCAAGTGCCATATATAATACATGACACGTATAGACGTGGTGCAGCCCAAGTGCCATATATAATACATGACACGTATAGATGTGGTGCAGCCCAAGTGCCATATATAATACATGACACGTATAGATGAGGTGCAGCCCAAGTGCCATATATAATACATGACACGTATAGATGAGGTGCAGCCCAAGTGCCATATATAATACATGACACGTATAGACGTGGCGCAGCCCAAGTGCCATATATAATACATGACACGTATAGATGTGGTGCAGCCCAAGTGCCATATATAATACATGACACGTATAGATGTGGTGCAGCCCAAGTGCCATATATAATACATGACACGTATAGATGTGGTGCAGCCCAAGTGCCATATATAATACATGACACGTATAGATGTGGTGCAGCCCAAGTGCCATATATAATACATGACACGTATAGATGTGGTGCAGCCCAAGTGCCATATATAATACATGACATACACACACGTAGCAGAGCGGAGGGGACATGTATAATACATGACACATACACCAGTCAACAATGTGAGAAAACTGAGATTTTTGCTCATTTTAATATCACATAAAAAAAATCATCAAATTTCTTTTCTTTTAAAAATTTACCTATGGAGGAAAAAACCCACCATCTGTCGTGTCTATACATTAGGAAATCAGGGCCCCGGAGCCGGTGGTATAGAGGAAGGGAAAGGCAAAGGTTAGGAATAAAACTCAAATAATAAATATCAAATAAATAATAACAAAAACAAGTAAATTAAATATCAAGAAATAAAATCCTGAATAAAAAAAAAGATAAACTGAAACACAAAATAAAACAATAAAACAATAAAGCAATAAAGCCCTAAGTGGTCTCTTCTCAGAACCAAAGAAGCAAAACCTCAGGTCATAAATTCTTAGATAAGAAAATAAATTATAAATGAAAAAATCCACCCCCCCCCCTCCTCCAGCAAAAATAAAAAATAAAGTAAAAATGTCGATAGTGTTTCTCTGCTGGGCAATAAACAGTTACCTTACGTTACATTTGACGACACTGTAGAGTAGGATTTATCTCTATGCACTGAGATAATAACACACACTAATAACATTTCCGTGTGATGTTGTGTATCCAGAAGGAAATCTCCCCCCAGAATCCATCCTGATAACCCGGGACATTACTCATAGATCCGGGCACCGGGACTGTGGGATCTTCTTATATTTCTTATCCATGGCCTCCTGCCTTCTAACATCAACTTTAAAAATTATGGTAATGAGCCAGAAAGGCCCTGAGGGGCATTAAAGGTTTCCCTCTGTGCAGCAGCTTCAGAGGTTGTTACACTGTCTCCCTCTCTGCTCCCTTAGCACTTTCTCTCTCCCTCTGCCTGATGTAATCTCACTCAGGTGGAGGGGGAAGTGCTCGTGTACAGTGTACCAGCCAGCGGGCTTTGATAATACCCCAGAGCCCTTCCGACTCATTAGCATCATTTTAAAAGTTGAGTTTAGAAGGAAGGAGGCCATGGATAAGAAATATAAGAAGATCCCACAGTCCCGGTGCCTGAATCTAGGAGTAATGTCCCCGGTTTATCAGGATGGATTGTGATGGTCATGGCCTGCGAGAGAAATAAGTGTCTGATCTTGGGGGTTCTGATTGCTACAATCCAGCAATCACAAGGTCCAGAGCCCGCAAGATGACTCTGGTTGTAGCCGGTGCACACGCTCAAACAGTCCTGGACTCGTGGTAGTTCTGGGTCACCGTTCTGCCGCCTCCTCTTGTGGAGCACTTAGGGGGACTTGGGGGCCGGTAGTCAGACCTCCCAGTCATAAGACCCCTTCAATGTTATGGAGGATATGTCTCATGGTTTATTGTTGGCCATTACCTACATGGGTCTCCTCCATGGCCTCCTACAAGGATCCTCTCAAAGATTTATGGCCTCCTACAAGGATCCTCTCAAAGATTTATGGCCTCCTACAAGGATCCTCTCAAAGATCTACATTAAATAGAAGTTGGAGGACATTTCCAGACTCAACAACCTGAATCTGTCAGCTGTACTGGTCCGTATTGTTCTAGTAAGACGTCATCTATGATATGAAAGCCCAATAATGAGGGTTGGATATACAATAAACTGTGATGTCTACAAGTCTACGAGTGCAGCTCTACATCTTCTGATCTCCAGAATACACAAGGAGAAGACTCCAGACCGTGTCTGTGTGACTGCATTATCCTGCACATAGAGGATCATACAAGTAACGCCATGGACAAGGCACAAGATGCAGACGCTTTGTAGTCACAACAAGTAAACAAAGTTTGGACTTTTATCCTTTCAGACGGAGCTCAGTGTCTGCAACGTGTGGAAAAAATATCCAAATTTATGTAAAATAAGTCTGAAAAACAATGGTCCGAGGAGTAAGCAGAATAAATAGCGCAAGTCTGGGTAAAAATGAGGAGATCTATGATTATCTACCATGTATCGAAATCTGAAAGCCTTCATCTGGTTGGCTGACATCCAGGACTAGACCTGCCCACAAATGGACCAAATCCTCTGTTGGGATCAGGTTTAAATACAATAATGGATCTGTAAGTTCTGATAAAAGAACCCAAATTGGTTCCTAATAGTTTCTTTTTCAAAGGGTTTCATGGAAAATCACCAAAACTCACGGACCCAAGAAACTCTCATCCACAATTGTTGACATTTGTCATGTGCCTCATAGAGCTGTAGATTTGTAATACCATGCTACTGTACAAGCGATGAGGGGTTCACAAATTTTTACAGAGAATGAACACAGAAAACTAGACAGAACTGGCACAAGAGGACGGAGGCTGCGGGTCGATGGAGACACTTGGTGAGAGTCCAGCTCTGGGGTTATTGGGTGTTGTAGGTGCATTTTCATGTTATGTTTGAAGGTTTGGAAGTTTGGGGTTGTCTAGAGTCTGGTGGAGGCGCCGGAGAAGACTTGCCGATGGTTGCGGGAAGAGTATTTAGAAGAAGATCAAACCAGAAGATCTTGTGAGCATCGAAGATCATCTGTAGGATTGTACTGGGAGATCAGGTCTGAGGTGTATGGACAGGATGAGGTGTGGACAGTATTGATGGATGGACCCATTGAAATTCAGACTTTAAAATCCTGTTCGGGTCCAGGTCCAGACCCAAACCAGTGACACCAAGCATGAATCGCAGGTGTTAAGTGTTTAAATGCTGGTGGCAAAGGCAGCGGTTACACTACTGCGGATGCTTGTGCACAGGGTCTACATCCCAATAACGTCCCAATCCTCTCCCAAATAGCGAAGCCCAGCGCCGCCTACAGGTGAGTTCTGCCACACGGCCATTTACATGCCTCTGGTGACTGTGTCAGCAGCATTTAAAAAGTAACGCCCACAGTGGCTCCAAGCAACAATCATGGCCGAAAACCGAGGGGAAAGGTTTAGCCAAACTAGACTGTGGGTAACAAAAAACACCTAGTGGAAAGCTCAACACTAGTGCACAGCTCAACACTACTGGACAGCTCAACACTAGTGGACAGCTCAACACTACTGGACAGCTCAACACTAATGGACAGCTCAACACTACTGGACAGCTCAACAATAGTGCACAGCTCAACACTACTGGACAGCTCAACACTACTGCACAGCTAAACACTACTGGACAGCTCAACACTAGTGGACAGCTCAACACTACTGGACAGCTCAACACTAATGGACAGCTCAACACTAGTGCACAGCTCAACACTACTGGACAGCTCAACACTAGTGGACAGCTCAACACTACTGGACAGCTCAACACTAATGGACAGCTCAACACTACTGGACAGCTCAACAATAGTGCACAGCTCAACACTACTGGACAGCTCAACACTAGTGGACAGCTCAACACTACTGGACAGCTCAACACTAATGCACAGCTCAACACTAATGGACAGCTCAACACTAATGGACAGCTCAACACTACTGGACAGCTCAACACTAGTGCACAGCTCAACACTAATGGACAGCTCAACACTACTGGACAGCTCAACACTACTGGACAGCTCAACACTAGTGCACGGCTCAACACTACTGGACAGCTCAACACTAGTGGACAGCTCAACACTACTGGACAGCTCAACACTAATGCACAGCTCAACACTAATGGACAGCTCAACACTAATGGACAGCTCAACACTACTGGACAGCTCAACACTAGTGCACAGCTCAACACTACTGGACAGCTCAACACTACTGCACAGCTAAACACTACTGGACAGCTCAACACTACTGGACAGCTCAACACTAGTGCACAGCTCAACACTAGTGCACAGCTCAACACTAGTGCACAGCTCAACACTAGTGGACAGCTCAACACTACTGGACAGCTCAACAATAGTGCACAGCTCAACACTACTGGACATCTCAACACTAGTGTATAGCTCAACACTACTGGACAGCTCAACACTACTGGACATCTCAACACTAGTGTATAGCTCAACACTAGTGGACATCTCAACACTAGTGTATAGCTCAACACTACTGGACAGCTCAACACTACTGGACATCTCAACACTAGTGGACAGCTCAACACTACTGGACAGCTCAACACTACTGGACAGCTCAACACTAGTGGACAGCTCAACACTACTGGACAGCTCAACACTACTGGACAGCTCAACACTAGTGGACAGCTCAACACTACTGGACAGCTCAACACTAATGCAAAGCTCAACACTAGTGGACAGCTCAACACTAGTGCACAGCTCAACACTACTGGACAGCTCAACACTAGTGGACAGCTCAACACTACTGGACAGCTCAACACTACGGGACAGCTCAACACTAGTGGACAGCTCAACACTACTGGACAGCTCAACACTACTGGACAGCTCAACACTACGGGACGGCTCAACACTACTGGACAGCTCAACACTAGTGGACAGCTCAATACTAGTGGACAGCTCAACACTACGGGACAGCTCAACACTAGTGGACAGTTCAACACTAGTGGACAGCTCAACACTACTGGACAGCTCAACACTAGTGGACAGCTCAACACTAGTGGACAGCTCAATACTACTGGACAGCTCAACACTAATGGACAGCTCAACACTACTGGACAGCTCAACACTACTGGACAGCTCAACACTAGTGGACAGCTCAACACTAGTGGACAGCTCAACACTAGTGCACAGCTCAACACTAATGGACAGCTCAACACTACTGGACAGCTCAACACTACTGGACAGCTCAACACTAGTGCACGGCTCAACACTACTGGACAGCTCAACACTAGTGGACAGCTCAACACTACTGGACAGCTCAACACTAATGCACAGCTCAACACTAATGGACAGCTCAACACTAATGGACAGCTCAACACTACTGGACAGCTCAACACTAGTGCACAGCTCAACACTACTGGACAGCTCAACACTACTGCACAGCTAAACACTACTGGACAGCTCAACACTACTGGACAGCTCAACACTAGTGCACAGCTCAACACTAGTGCACAGCTCAACACTAGTGGACAGCTCAACACTACTGGACAGCTCAACACTAGTGGACAGCTCAACACTACTGGACATCTCAACACTAGTGGATAGCTCAACACTAGTGGACAGCTCAACACTACTGGACAGCTCAACACTACTGGACAGCTCAACACTAGTGGACAGCTCAACACTACTGGACAGCTCAACACTAATGCAAAGCTCAACACTAGTGGACAGCTCAACACTACTGGACAGCTCAACACTAATGCAAAGCTCAACACTAGTGGACAGCTCAACACTAGTGCACAGCTCAACACTACTGGACAGCTCAACACTAGTGGACAGCTCAACACTACTGGACAGCTCAACACTACGGGACAGCTCAACACTAGTGGACAGCTCAACACTACTGGACAGCTCAACACTACTGGACAGCTCAACACTACGGGACGGCTCAACACTACTGGACAGCTCAACACTAGTGGACAGCTCAATACTACTGGACAGCTCAACACTACGGGACAGCTCAACACTAGTGGACAGTTCAACACTAGTGGACAGCTCAACACTACTGGACAGCTCAACACTAGTGGACAGCTCAACACTAGTGGACAGCTCAATACTACTGGACAGCTCAACACTAATGGACAGCTCAACACTAGTGGACAGCTCAACACTACTGGACAGCTCAACACTACTGGACAGCTCAACACTAGTGGACAGCTCAACACTAGTGGACAGCTCAACACTACTGGACAACTCAACACTAGTGGACAGCTCAACACTAGTGGACAGCTCAACACTAGTGGATAGCTCAACACTACTGGACAGCTCAACACTACTGGACAGCTCAACATTACGGGACAGCTCAACACTAGTGGACAGCTCAACACTACTGGACAGCTCAACACTACGGGACAGCTCAACACTACTGGACAGCTCAACACTACTGGACAGCTGTGTAACCAGGGTCAGAGGTCATACTCCTGGTGCACAGAGGAGGTATTTCCCATCAATATATACATCTCATATAATTAAAATAACCACAAATCTATTCTAAAGACTTCTGTATTCCCCTACACAATGCTGTTCTCACTTGTCGGGGGATTTTGGAGCCAGTAGAAAAAAACACATACAAAGTTCTCAATTCTGTTTTGTATTCCGAAAACTTTCAGATACTCATTAGTTGTCCTTGGCACAGACAGCGCAGAAGTCTTCTTCAGGGCATCTTGGGCTTTTATGGAGATGTTTCTCTTCCCTCGTGGTATCATTAAAGCAATTTTGCCTATTTTCTCCAGTGCCAGGGCTTATATTATCTAATGACACCTCATCCAGCTGGTGAGGACCACATTGTCCATCACCTCCTCTTCACAATGGAGCCGGGTGTCAGGCTCAGAGGTAGTGGATCCTCTGAACAGGGGTTTTGCCGCATTTGGTTCCTAGGGTTCATGGGCTCAGATATCGCCGGCCACATATGATGTTATATTTGTCGTGAAATGACTTTACCCTGCTTATAACTTCCTGCTGAATTATATAGGGATGCACCATATGTATACACTGACGATCGCTATGAGAGATTAATGTATAATCGATCGATTCAGAAATAATGTAATGTTTCTTTTTCAAAAAACGTAATGATGATAATAAGAGAACAGCAATGACTGGAACCCAGACAGAGATTATACTGACCTTTCCTGCAGATCCCAGCAGTAGGGAGAGCACAGGACCTCAGCACCAGCCACAGGACCTCAGCATTGGCCACAGGACATCAGCCCCGGTCACAGGACCTCAGCACTGGCCATAGGACATCAGCCCCGGTCACAGGACATCAGCCCCAGTCACTGGACCTCAGCACCGAACTCTGGACCTCAGCACCGGCCACAGGACCTCAGCCCCAGTCACTGGACCTCCGCACCGAACACTGGACCTCAGCACCGAACACTGGACCTCAGCACCGGCCACAGGACATCAGCCCCAGTCACAGGACCTCAGCACCGGCCACAGGACATCAGCACCAGCCACAGGACATCAGCCCCGGTCACAGGACATCAGCCCCGGTCACAGGACATCAGCACCAGCCACAGGACATCAGCACCTGCCACAGGACATCAGCCCCGGTCACAGGACCTCAGCACTGGACATAGGACATCAGCCCTGGTCACAGGACCTCAGCACCGGCCACAGGACACCAGCCCCGGTCACAGGACCTCAGCACCAGCCACAGGACATCATCCCTGGCCACAGGACATCAGCCCCAGTCACTGGACCTCAGCACCGGCCACAGGACATCAGCCCCAGTCACTGGACCTCAGCACCGGCCACAGGACACCAGCCCCGGTCACAAGACCTCAGCACCGGCCACAGAACACCAGCCCCGGTCACAGGACCTCAGCACCGGCCACAGGACATTAGCCCGGCCACAGGAAATCAGCACCAGCCACAGGACATCAGCACCTGCCACAGGACATCGGCCCCGGTCACAGGACCTCAGCACTGGACATAGGACATCAGCCCTGGTCACAGGACCTCAGCACCGGCCACAGGACACCAGCCCCGGTCACAGGACCTCAGCACCAGCCACAGGACATCATCCCTGGCCACAGGACATCAGCCCCAGTCACTGGACCTCAGCACCGGCCACAGGACATCAGCCCCAGTCACTGGACCTCAGCACCGGCCACAGGACACCAGCCCCGGTCACAAGACCTCAGCACCGGCCACAGAACACCAGCCCCGGTCACAGGACCTCAGCACCGGACACAGGACATTAGCCCCGGCCACAGGACATCTGTCCCAGTCACTGGACCTCAGCATCGGCCACAGGACACCAGCACCAGCCACAGGACATCAGCACCAGCCACAGGACATCAGCACCAGCCACAGGACATCAGTCACAGGACATCAGAACCAGCCAGAGGACATCAGAACCAGCCACAGGACATCAGCACCAGTCACAGGACATCAGCACCAGCCACAGGACATCAGCACCAGCCACAGGACATCAGCTCCGGTCACAGGACCTCAGCACCAGCCAGAGGACATCAGCCCCGGTCACAGGACCTCAGCACCTGCCACAGGTCATGAGCCCCGGTCACAGGACCTCAGCACCTGCCACAGGACATCAGCCACGGTCACAGGACCTCAGCACCAGCCACAGGACATCAGCCCCGGTCACAGGACCTCAGCACCGGCCACAGGACATCCGTCCCAGTCACTGGACCTCAGCATCGGCCACAGGACATCAGCACCAGCCACAGGACATCAGCACCAGCCACAGGACCTCAGCACCTGCCACAGGACATCAGCCACGGTCACAGGACCTCAGCACCAGCCACAGGACATCAGCCCCGGTCACAGGACCTCAGCACAAGCCACAGGACATCATCTCTGGCCACAGGACCTCAGCACCTCATGGGATTGAGGGGCTGATAGGGCACAGGGAGATCTTGTTCCTCCCTATGAGGAGCATTCACTGCTCTGCACGCTTCCAGCTCTGCTACATACACAGAGAGCTCTGTCACATGACCTCCTCCCCTTTAAGCAGGGAGAAGCAGCCCCTCCCATCCCATGAAAACAACTGATAAACATTAGATAAACAAATCTATGCACTCACAGGGCTTATCAGCAGAGAGAGTGGAGGCAGCTATTGCAGCTCTGAGGTAATCTGAGGGGGATAGCAAAGAAACTGTGGCATATAGTTGACAAAGATAATAGACAAAGTTGTTTTACATCCCAGAAGCTATTGGTTTGGGGTTACAGTTACTCTTTACACTTCTCCTCTGTCCACACAACGTCCTCCTCAGTACAGGTGAGTGTAGTCTCCTGATTCTTTCTGCTAATGAAAGGTCTGGTCACTGCAGAGTTGGCTTTCAGTCCAAAAACGTACACGTTGTGAGAAAGCAGCAGCGATTCCATAGGGATAATAGAGGTGATTCTTTATGCACTAAACGGCACCATGACAGCAACGATTCAGCTCATCTTATTCTTCAACATTTCAAGCAAAGAAGCTAAAGCAGGGAGAATCCTGATGATAAAGCGATAAAAGTGGTCACTTGTGCAAGTCCGTAAATTAGATTAGACGCTTGAACACACAGCGGGGGGAATGCTGACTCATCTAGTTACACCCACAGCACCCTCCCACCCAGTTCTCTCTATGCAGCGGCACAGGCAGAGGTAACGGCGGTGTAGGGAGATCACACGCCGGGAGAGGACCCATCATCAGGAAGCTACCTATTAACATAAATCTCATGGAAGGTTCCTAGTAATCTTCTGACCCCGAATCTATCGTTCCTTTATCCAATAACACTTCGTAACCTGCTCTCACACCCCAAATAGCTCACTCCATGCCCCAGAATCCTCTGCTCCTACACCCCAGAGAGATTACTCCATGCCCCGAGAGCCTCTGCTCCTACACCCCAGAGAGATTACTCCATGCCCCGGGAGCCTCTGCTCCTACACCCCAAATAGCTCACTCCATGCCCCAGAATCCTCTGCTCCTACACCCCAGAGAGATTACTCCATGCCCCAGAATCCTCTGCTCCTACACCCCAGAGAGATTACTCCATGCCCGGGGAGCTTCTGCTCCTACATCCCAGAGAGATTATTCCACGCCCTGGGAGCCTCTGCTCCTACACCCCAAATAGCTCACTCCATGCCCCAGAATCCTCTGCTCCTACACCCCAAATAGCTCACTCCATGCCCCAGAATCCTCTGCTCCTACACCCCAGAGAGATTACTCCATGCCCCGGGAGCCTCTGCTCCTACACCCCAGAGAGATTACTCCATGCCCCAGAATCCTCTGCTCTTACACCCCAGAGAGATTACTCCATGCCGCAGAATCCTCTGCTCCTACACCCCAGAGAGATTACTCCATGCCCCGGGAGCCTCTGCTCCTACACCCCAGAGAGATTACTCCATGCCCCAGAATCCTCTGCTCCTACACCCCAGAGAGATTATTCCACGCCCTGGGAGCCTCTGCTCCTACACCCCAAATAGCTCACTCCATGCCCCAGAATCCTCTGCTCTTACACCCCAGAGAGATTACTCCATGCCCCGGGAGCCTCTGCTCCTACACCCCAGACAGATTACTCCATGCCCCGGGAGCCTCTGCTCCTACACCCCAGAGAGATTACTCCATGCCCCAGAATCCTCTGCTCCTACACCCCAGAGAGATTACTCCACGCCCCGGGAGCCTCTGCCAACAATTAGCATATTAGTTAGATAAAGCGTAAATGTGGATAGGAGGTATCATAGGATTAGGTAAAGATGTAATTTTTTGCAACTGCAAATTCAAGAGGCCGTAAAGGGGAGAAAATAAAGACTGTAAGATTCTTATTAAAAGGAAAAACATTCTGCGATCCAGTATTTCGCCTCCATCCGTAGGTGCGCGCCGCAAAATCAATTCTAGATAAAACTGGTTTTACTTTTTGCCTGATAAAACAAAATCTAAATGTAAAGGTCTGGTGCCGCCACGAGCCGGGAATCAGTGAACCTTCTGTAGGATATAATCTGCTGCTTGTGTTACTGAACGCAGATGGTTTAATGAACAAAACTGCTGAAAGAATCAAAACCACAAACCTGAAACGCGACATCATTGTGCGAAACAACATCATCCGTGTTCTGTCAACTGTACGAGGCAAAGAGCTGAGCGAGGCATCGGGTGGGGGAAGGATTAGACCGGCGCATTCAGAACTCCTGTACATGACAGGTGGAGCCCCGGGGCATCAATACACAATGAGGGGGATTTATCACAACTCCAGGTTGTATTTTTGCGCTCAAGAGGTCACATGTTTGTAACTGTGCAAATTTTTTTTGTTGCCAAAAATGGTGCAAAAATTGACCATCACTGGACGAACGCCATTCCGTCACCGGACATACGTCCACCGGACCAAGTCAGGTGTGTAATTTAGTTGTTTTTATCCCTGTCACTGTTGTGTTTTGTTTGTATTCTGCGGCTGTGACACTTTAAGTTATATATGTTTATTACAGACCCGAGCAGCTCATCTTTATGGATGTATATGACAAATCTACAAACACCTACAGGAGCAGTGAGAGGGACCTGGGGACCCCGAGGCTTGTGGCTTTGGTTGCAGTGTCCCAGCTTTACCACTAGGGCCAACACATCTCCAGAGATTAGTAAGTATATTATAGATTATAGATTAGCTACGAATCTTCTAGTGAACTGAATCTTTTTCTGCTTCGGATGAATCTTTACCCGATTCCGAACACCCGCAGGTAACGCCCATGATGGGTTCTTGCACCAGTCACGGGTTGTAACCTTTTAATCGCTGGTGTAACCAACAAGTGTGAGCCCAAACGCACAACCCAAACCTCTGGCTGAAGGTTTAGGTCTGATCATCCCTAGTAATGGAAACTTTTAGGCTGAACTACTTTTAAACCTCAGAAAACCTCTTTAAGGTTCAGAAGTGAAGAGAGGAGGGAAGTCATCGCCACAGAATTGTTACATAGTATCCACCCATCTAAAGAGCAAATTACCACCGAGCAGATCACTGCTTCCTCTTCTTCTGTTTGTATTAAAGGGGTTGTCCACTTTAATACATCTCTTCCATTAGATGGGTCTCTGCATGTGCATGTCCCTGTGTCTTTGCCTCTGTTTAGACCACCAGGCTTTCCCTGCTCTCACCATGTTGCCCTCTGTACTTATACAGAGTCCTGTTTCTCATTCCTTCAGTCCATCCTCTTGGTGTCACCCACTGTGTCTTTTTCTCTCACAGTCCATCCTGATTTACAGAGACAGGAAATGGGGTGATGTAGCTGGATGTGTCATAACTCTCCTGCTGCAGCTCCTCCTATTCATCAGTGCTCTTACACGTAAACAAAGATCCACAGAGTGTCTTCACACAGCACTAAAGTAAGTTACAAGACTGCTGCATCACTCGATGAACATTCAATTATTACTTTTAAGGCAGTAAAGGCACATGGGCAACTTTTGTAAAAGGGTGGCCAACCCCTTTAAGAAATAGTAGAAAATTTGGCAAAATTGGATTTTTCAGTCTTTCTGGAGAGAAAAGAAAAGCCAAGGGAACCTATTACCCCCCTCAGCAGAAATCTTGTGAATTTGGCTGCTACGTCTTCTTTTTGAATGCATTTGACAGTAATTTGGCAAATTAGATTTTCAGCAGATTGTCACTTTTGTAGCTCGTAGGGTTTTTTTTTCGGATGACAATGACTTATATTACACAATAATAGAAGGAAGCGTCAGCGGCAGAAGCCATTAGATCCAACAAAAAGCGCCATTATAGACCGAGCCGAAAATATGATTTCTCCGACTTTTGTGCTGTTGTGTTATAACCTGGGATTTCTATAGACTAAGTCGCTGCATTATTCTTCCTTTTCCGTAGTCGGAGATGTTTGGATGGAGGAATCACAAATGACATTTTATACGGAGGGATTACAACCAGCGGCGAATTACAAGGATTCAACTCAATAACTTCATAATGAAATAAGAAATGTATCAGCGGATTATTCTCCATGAAGTCTTCACACTGCGCAGCACAAGGAGAACCATTGGACAATAAAGTTTACAAGTTCAGGGGGCGAAGCCGGGATGTGACCTCGTAAAAGTGAACCCATGAAGGTAACTGGAGGTTTTTCGGAGGTCTCCCTTTCTCCGACCTTCCAGAGGATTTCTAGGTTTACATTAAAAAGAAATCTCCCATCAACATTCCTCCTAGATCCAGGCACCGGGACTGTGGTAGCTTCTTATATGTGTTATCCACAGCCTTCCATCTAAAATCAACTTTTAAAATTATGCTAATGAATCAATTATTGTAGATGTGGCCGCCCGGTGGCTGTGATGTGAATTGCAGCCTGCTACATTTGTATCTGGTTTACAAGTAGCAAATTTTTATTATGAAAAATTGGAATTCTGGCAAAATTTGCAGAAAGTAAAGGCTAGACACATCCGTACCCCTTTGGTGTAGGGGCTTTGCTCGGAGCCCGGATATTGTGATGTGTACCCCATTGGTGTAGGGGCTTTGCTCAGAGCCCGGATATTGTGATGCACACCCCATTAGTGTAGGGGCTTTGCTCGGAGCCCGGATATTGTGATGTGTACCCCATTAGTGTAGGGGCTTTGCTCGGAGCCCGGATATTGTGATGTGTACCCCATTAGTGTAGGGGCTTTGCTCGGAGCCCGGATATTGTGATGTGTACCCCATTGGTGTAGGGGCTTTACTCAGAGCCCGGATATTGTGATGTGTACCCCATTAGTGTAGGGGCTTTGCTTGGAGCCCTGATATTGTGATGTGTACCCCATTAGTGTAGGGGCTTTGCTTGGAGCCCTGATATTGTGATGTGTACCCCATTGGTGTAGGAGCTTTGCTCGGAGCCCTGATATTGTGATGCGTACCCCATTAGTGTAGGGGCTTTGCTTGGAGCCCTGATATTGTGGTGCACACCCCATTAGTGTAGGAGCTTTCCTCGGAGCCCTGATATTGTGATGTGTACCCCATTAGTGTTGGGGCTGTGCTCGGACCCGGATATTGTGATGTGTACCCCCTTGGTGTAGGAGCTTTGCTCGGAGCCCGGATATTGTGATGCGTACCCCATTAGTGTAGGGGCTTTGCTCGTAGGCCGGATATTGTGGTGCGTACCCCATTGGTGTAGGAGCTTTGCTTGGAGCCCTGATATTGTGATGTGTACCCCATTAGTGTTGGGGCTTTGCTTGGAGCCCTGATATTGTGGTGCGCACCCCATTAGTGTAGGAGCTTTCCTTGGAGCCCTGATATTGTGATGTGTACCCCATTAGTGTAGGGGCTTTGCTTGGAGCCCTGATATTGTGGTGCACACCCCATTAGTGTAGGAGCTTTCCTCGGAGCCCTGATATTGTGATGTGTACCCCATTAGTGTTGGGGCTGTGCTCGGACCCGGATATTGTGATGTGTACCCCCTTGGTGTAGGAGCTTTGCTCGGAGCCCGGATATTGTGATCAGACGCTTTGCTTCTCGCTGACATTTCTGTTATTAGGATCTGGTTTCAGGTCTTTCCTCCCTATTGGGTTTCCATTATTTTGTCCACCTCTTGTAGTAGAATTTAAATTGCCCATTGAAATGGAAATCACTTTCGGATGCTCAAGCGACAATTGTCCAAAATATGACACTGAATTTCAGACAATGGACATAGAAGGAAACATCTAATGAAGGTGAAAATGAATTTCACATTAATTCAGTAGAAAATTCGGTATATTCCGCGCTTATAAATACCACTTAGTCTTTCATTATGGAAATTAATTTTGGAGCTTGTGGGCCTGAGGGCGCGGCGCGGGTGTAATGAGATCTTCTATAACGTCTTCTACGTTTTCACTGATTTCTGTCCTGTACATTTTTCGTTTATTCTCAGTTTTCTGTAAGTAGTTTTGTAATGTAGAGATCATTATTACTGTATATACATCATGTAGAAGGCTCATGGCGGATGAATGTGTCTATACAAAAAGCTCAAATTCAGGCTATAAGGGGTTAACAATACTTATGACCTAAACTAAGGTTAGGCCATTGCTATCACATTGGTAAAATACACAGAACCCCCTTCGGATCAGAAGTTCTCAGCAGCTGTTAAACAGAGGATGATAGAAGTAGACAGCGCCGTTCTCTATGTAGTGGCTGAAATGAGTCACTGCGGCGTAGTTCCTATTCAAATGCTATAACCGGGTCTGACCACTACGCAGGGGATGGCGCTGGCTGCTTTTCGTTCCAATATTTGTGCTGAATCAATTCTGGACCCCCACAAATGTGATATTGATGACTAGTGTTGACGGACCCAAACTGCAAAATTCCGGTTGGTAAGAAAACTTTTCCACTTCAGATCAACTTCCCGCCAGCTGTATTTAAATGCCAGGAGCCATGCGTTGGCGCTAACCTGCTGGCAGCGCGGGACACCACCATTTTGTTGAGGATCGTTGCTCACCAGAGTAGTGGCGTGCAGTGCGGATGCCAGGATAGTGTCGGCGCGCCACTTTAACTGCAGCATTTAAACAGTTAACACCTGGGATTGGTGCCAGCACTGAACCCAGAGAGGATGGTTACATTTGGGTTCAGACAAACTTCAATTACAATAGGTCATCGATAGTATCGATAGTGAAGATCAGACCCATTTTGTGGATATTTCTTAAAAATTTTCAGGCTGCGAATTCCCCTGAAATGGTCTCAGAATTATAAGTCGGGTGAATTGCAGAAACTCCAGGGCCGAAACCGTGATTTCAATGGAGGCCAATCATCGAAAAAATCATTTTGACTAATTTCCCACAATTAGGAAATAAAGCCTCATTTTTTTTTAGCAAAACGCATCAGAAAATGAGACACTAAGAAGTGTCGATAACAGCACCAGGCTCCTCTACAATGACAACACCGGACACCTCTACAATGACAACACCAGACTCCTCTACAATGACAACACCGGACACCTCTACAATGACAACACCAGACTCCTCTACAATGACAACACCAGACTCCTCTACAATGACAACACCAGACTCCTCTACGATGACAACACCAGACTCCTCTACGATGACAACACCGGACACCTCTACAATGACAACACCAGACTCCTCTACGATGACAACACCGGACTCCTCTACAATGACAACACCAGACTCCTCTACAATGACAACACCGGACACCTCTACAATGACAGCACCAGGCTCCTCTACAATGACAACACCAGACTCCTCTACGATGACAACACCAGACTCCTCTACAATGACACCAGACTCCTCTACAATGACAACCCCAGACTCCTCTACAATGACAGCACCAGGCTCCTCTACAATGACACCAGACTCCTCTACAATGACAACCCCAGACTCCTCTACAATGACAACACCGGACACCTCTACAATGACAACACCGGACTCCTCTACGATGACAACACCAGACTCCTCTACAATGACAACACCGGAGTCCTCTGCAATGACAACACAAGACTCTTCTATAATTACAACACCGGACTCCTCTACAATGACAACACCGGACACCTCTACAATGACACCAGACTCCTCTACAATGGCAACACCAGACTCCTCTACAATGACAACACCGGAGTCCTCTGCAATGACAACACCGGACTCCTCTACAATGACAACACCGGACTCCTCTACGATGACAACACCAGACTCCTCTACAATGACAACACCGGACTCCTCTACAATGACAACACCAGACTCCTCTACAATGACAACACCGGAGCCCTCTACAATGACAACACCAGACTCCTCTACTATGACACCAGACTCCTCTACAATGACAACACCAGACTCCTCTACAATGACAACACCAGACTCCTCTACGATAACAACACCAGACTCCTCTACAATGACAACACCGGAGCCCTCTACAATGACAACACCAGACTCCTCTACAATGACAACACCGGAGCCCTCTACAATGACAACACCAGACTCCTCTACTATGACACCAGGCTCCTCTACAATGACAACACCAGACTCCTCTACAATGACAACACCAGACTCCTCTACGATGACAACACCAGACTCCTCTACAATGACAACACTAGACTCCTCTACGATAACAACACCAGACTCCTCTACAATGACAACACTAGACTCCTCTACGATAACAACACCAGACTCCTCTACAATGACACCAGACTCCTCTACAATGACACCAGACTCCTCTACGATAACAACACCAGACTCCTCTACAATGACAACACTAGACTCCTCTACGATAACAACACCAGACTCCTCTACGATAACAACACCAGACTCCTCTACGATGACAACACCAGACTCCTCTACGATGACAACACCAGACTCCTCTACAATGACACCAGACTCCTCTACGATAACAACACCAGACTCCTCTACAATGACAACACCAGACTCCTCTACAATGACAACACCAGACTCCTCTACAATGACAACACCGGAGTCCTCTGCAATGACAACACAAGACTCTTCTATAATTACAACACCGGACACCTCTACAATGACACCAGACTCCTCTACAATGGCAACACCAGACTCCTCTACAATGACAACACCGGAGTCCTCTGCAATGACAACACCGGACTCCTCTACAATGACAACACCGGACTCCTCTACGATGACAACACCAGACTCCTCTACAATGACAACACCGGACTCCTCTACAATGACAACACCAGACTCCTCTACAATGACAACACCGGAGCCCTCTACAATGACAACACCAGACTCCTCTACTATGACACCAGACTCCTCTACAATGACAACACCAGACTCCTCTACAATGACAACACCAGACTCCTCTACGATAACAACACCAGACTCCTCTACAATGACAACACCGGAGCCCTCTACAATGACAACACCAGACTCCTCTACAATGACAACACCGGAGCCCTCTACAATGACAACACCAGACTCCTCTACTATGACACCAGGCTCCTCTACAATGACAACACCAGACTCCTCTACAATGACAACACCAGACTCCTCTACGATGACAACACCAGACTCCTCTACAATGACAACACTAGACTCCTCTACGATAACAACACCAGACTCCTCTACAATGACAACACTAGACTCCTCTACGATAACAACACCAGACTCCTCTACAATGACACCAGACTCCTCTACAATGACACCAGACTCCTCTACGATAACAACACCAGACTCCTCTACAATGACAACACTAGACTCCTCTACGATAACAACACCAGACTCCTCTACGATAACAACACCAGACTCCTCTACGATGACAACACCAGACTCCTCTACGATGACAACACCAGACTCCTCTACAATGACACCAGACTCCTCTACGATAACAACACCAGACTCCTCTACAATGACAACACCAGACTCCTCTACAATGACAACACCAGACTCCTCTACAATGACAACACCGGAGTCCTCTGCAATGACAACACGAGACTCTTCTATAATTACAACACCAGACTCCTCTACAATGACAACACCAGACTCCTCTACGATGACACCAGACTCCTCTACAATGACAACCCCAGACTCCTCTACAATGACAACACCGGACACCTCTACAATGACAACACCAGACTCCTCTACAATGACAACACCAGAGTCCTCTACGATGACAACACCAGACTCCTCTACAATGACAACACCGGACTCTTCTATAATTACAACACCGGACTCCTCTACAATGACAACACAAGACTCTTCTATAATTACAACACCGGACTCCTCTACAATGACACCAGACTCCTCTACAATGACACCAGACTCCTCTACAATGACAACCCCAGACTCCTCTACAATGACAACACCGGACACCTCTACAATGACAACACCAGACTCCTCTACAATGACAACACCGGAGTCCTCTGCAATGACAACACAAGACTCTTCTATAATTACAACACCGGACTCCTCTACAATGACAACACCGGACACCTCTACAATGACACCAGACTCCTCTACAATGACAACCCCAGACTCCTCTACAATGACAACACCGGACTCCTCTACGATGACAACACCAGACTCCTCTACAATGACAACACCAGACTCCTCTACAATGACAACACCGGACACCTCTACAATGACAACACCAGACTCCTCTACAATGACAACACCGGAGCCCTCTACAATGACAACACCAGACTCCTCTACTATGACACCAGACTCCTCTACAATGACAACACCGGAGTCCTCTGCAATGACAACACCAGACTCCTCTACAATGACAACACCGGAGCCCTCTACAATGACACCAGACTCCTCTACAATGACACCAGACTCCTCTACAATGACAACCCCAGACTCCTCTACAATGACAACACCGGACACCTCTACAATGACAACACCGGACTCCTCTACGATGACAACACCAGACTCCTCTACAATGACAACACCAGACTCCTCTACAATGACAACACCAGACTCCTCTACGATAACAACACCAGACTCCTCTACAATGACAACACCGGAGCCCTCTACAATGACAACACCAGACTCCTCTACAATGACAACACCGGAGCCCTCTACAATGACAACACCAGACTCCTCTACTATGACACCAGGCTCCTCTACAATGACAACACCAGACTCCTCTACAATGACAACACCAGACTCCTCTACGATGACAACACCAGACTCCTCTACAATGACAACACTAGACTCCTCTACGATAACAACACCAGACTCCTCTACAATGACAACACTAGACTCCTCTACGATAACAACACCAGACTCCTCTACAATGACAACACCGGACTCCATTACAATGACAACACCAGACTCCTCTACGATGACAACACCAGACCCTCTACAACAACAACGGACTCCTCTACGATGACACCAGACTCCTCTACAATGACACCAGACTCCTCTACAATGACACCAGACTCCACTACGATAACAACACCAGACTCCTCTACAATGACAACACTAGACTCCTCTACGATAACAACACCAGACTCCTCTACGATAACAACACCAGACTCCTCTACAATGACAACACCATACTCCTCTACGATGACAACACCAGACTCCTCTACAATGACACCAGACTCCTCTGCGATAACAACACCAGACTCCTCTACAATGACAACACCAGACTCCTCTACGATAACAACACCAGACTCCTCTACGATAACAACACCAGACTCCTCTACGATAACAACACCAGACTCCTCTACGATAACAACACCAGACTCCTCTACGATAACAACACCAGACTCCTCTACGATAACAACACCAGACTCCTCTACGATAACAACACCAGACTCCTCTACGATAACAACACCAGACTCCTCTACGATAACAACACCAGACTCCTCTACTATGACACCAGACTCCTCTACGATGACACCAGACTCCTCTACAATGACACCAGACTCCTCTACGATAACAACACCAGACTCCTCTACGATAACAACACCAGACTCCTCTACAATGACACCAGACTCCTCTACGATGACAACAAAAAAAAAAGAAGTGATAAAAATGTGCAGATGATGAATCTTCCCAGGGTCGTGTAAGGCTGAATAATTCTTTCATTTCTATCACTTAATGTCCTCTATAAATTCTCACAAAACCTGGAATCTGTTTTAAACCTGATACCAACCGGGTTGATGGTTCATGTAAAAATTTACTAGAATTTCTAATATAAGATTCAGGATTTAGCCCTTTTTACAATACAGATGGTCCCCTTCTTAAGAACACCCCACTCACACTCTAGTTACAGACGGACCTCTGGTAATTAGTCATTTATTGTACTTTACCCTTAGGCTACAATAATCAGCTGTGACAGTTATCAGAGATGTCTGTAATGAAGCTTTATTATTACTCCTGGTTCTTATGATAATTGTGAGAAAGTGAGAGGTGTCATTTGGGAGAACCGCTATCTGTCCTACAGGCAGATAAAAAGTATGTGGTAAAAGCCCTGGGTTACTGCAGACATATAGTAAGCAGGAGAAGTCTGTTTGGTCCATGTTGGCCTCGCTAGCATAGACACCTTTGTAATATCCGTAATGGGCTGCTTATTATGGAGTAGGGGGAGGCTGGTAGTGGGACTCCTACTCCATCCGGGCTTCGGTCCTGGGTTTCTGTATAGCCCACAGGTGCGGGTCACAGGTGCGGGTCACAGGTGCGGGTCACATGGGCGGGGCACAGGTGCGGGTCACAGGTGCGGGTCACAGGTGGGGGTCACAGGTGCGAGTCACATGGGCGGGGCACAGGTGCGGGTCACAGGTGCGGGTCACAGGTGTGGGTCACAGGTGCGAGTCACATGGGCGGGGCACAGGTGCGGGTCACAGGTGCGGGTCACAGGTGCGAGTCACATGGGCGGGGCACAGGTGCATGGCACAGACCTCGTAAGAGACTGATTTAGTCTGCAGGCCAGAAGCAGTAGGAGAGGCACTACCTGGAGAGCTGAAGGCTGGACCGTGTTCACACAGCAAAGATAACTGAGCGCCTCCTGATATACTGCTTTCCAAGAGCGTGTGCCAGGCAGCCTGGTGCCCGTATAGCTAGGGGCTGTTATTGTATTAGGCAGTGCCCAGCCGGGCAAGATTTATTTTCGTATTTTGTATGTGCCTAAGCCAAGGCTGATTTTGTGTTTTGTCAAGAAAGTGTGAATAAACACTTGATTTTTGGATTTTAACTCTGCATGTGTCCCTGCTTCCTGCACTGCTACAAAGCATCTACCAGAGCTATTCCCCACACAATCCAACATTTTTAAAATCCAATTGTCACAGAGACCAAAACATTTTTTCTGGAGCTACAATTTTTAAATATACAGTTCCGACTTACATACAAACTCAACTTAAGAACAAACCTACAGAACCGATCCCATACATAGCCCCGGGGACACCCTGTATACAATCTTCCATCTTCAATAGTTGCCGTAGGAGTCCGGCTGTACGAGCCAAACATGGTCACAGATCAAAACATGTTTTTAAAAACTTTGGTTAATCGGTCTAGTCGAATTTTTCAGGTATTTGCTCATCTCTAGCCATGGACTTAGCTTTGCCTGCAGTTGCAGAAATACTTAATCTACGAGTGTACACAGGGGCGTTATTCTTCTCATGACAAACTAGGTAATATAGCCATAGAAATTATTTTGGAACAAAGGTGCAGCTCAAAGCTCCTGGTCTCCTATTAATTAGGTACCACAGTGACCAGGTGCCAAATGCGTGTTCACCCAGCACCCCCCCCCCCTACCCGGATCGGGTCGCACTCCATTATTACCAGTGTTTGGCCCTTCCCCTTGTCTGGGGGTTGAAGGAACCTACCTCGGCCAATAAGTGGCCACCTCAGACCACAGGACATCACTTCCTCTTACATCATAAGTCACATCCCATGATCAGAGGAGGAGCCAGAGTAAAGTAAACAGTTTTGGGGTTTTTTGGCCTCCCCTTACCCTCACAAGGTTTTCTGGAATTTCTGAATATACAATTTCATAAATATGAGTTTACCCCTCATTCCCAAGGAAAAACTGCTGCCAAAGACAGAGATATGTGAGCACATCCTTACTCTTATATACTCCTAGTATATGGGGCTTAAAGGGAACCTGTCATCAGGAGCCCTTTCTCTGGCTCCCTATGTCCCCATAGAGAAAACTGGCATTTTCAGAGGAAAAGTTAGATGAAAGTTTAGCATTCTGTATGCAGAGCAGTGTCCCGTGTCCCATGGGAGTGGCCAGTGAGGAGCGGGGCAGAGATGTATGACATCCTGGGGGGGGGGGGGGGGATATGGGGGGAGGAGATATGGGGGACATGGGAGTGGCCAGTGAGGAGCGGGGCAGAGATGTATGATGTCCTGGGGGAGAGTGATGGGGGGAGGAGTTATGAGGGACATGGGAGTGAACAGTGAGGAGCAGGGCAGAGATGTATGATGTCCTGCGGCGGGAGATATGGGGGGAGGAGATATGGGGGACATGGGAGTGGCCAGTGAGGAGCAGGGCAGAGATGTATGACTTCCTGCGGCGGGAGATATGGGGGGAGGAGATATGGGGGACATGGGAGTGGCCAGTGAGGAGCAGGGCAGAGATGTATGATGTCCTGCGGCGGGAGATATGGGGGGAGGAGATATGGGGGACATGGGAGTGGCCAGTGAGGAGCAGGGCAGAGATGTATGATGTCCTGCGGCGGGAGATATGGGGGGAGGAGATATGGGGGACATGGGAGTGGCCAGTGAGGAGCAGGGCAGAGATGTATGATGTCCTGCGGCGGGAGATATGGGGGGAGGAGATATGGGGGACATGGGAGTGGCCAGTGAGGAGCAGGGCACAGATGTATGATGTCCTGCGGCGGGAGATATGGGGGGAGGAGATATGGGGGACATGGGAGTGGCCAGTGAGGAGCGGGGCAGAGATGTATGATGTCCTGCGGCGGGAGATATGGGGGGAGGAGATATGGGGGACATGGGAGTGGCCAGTGAGGAGCAGGGCAGAGATGTATGACTTCCTGCGGCGGGAGATATGGGGGGAGGAGATATGGGGGACATGGGAGTGGCCAGTGAGGAGCAGGGCAGAGATGTATGATGTCCTGCGGCGGGAGATATGGGGGGAGGAGATATGGGGGACATGGGAGTGGCCAGTGAGGAGCAGGGCAGAGATGTATGATGTCCTGCGGCGGGAGATATGGGGGGAGGAGATATGGGGGACATGGGAGTGGCCAGTGAGGAGCAGGGCAGAGATGTATGATGTCCTGCGGCGGGAGATATGGGGGGAGGAGATATGGGGGACATGGGAGTGGCCAGTGAGGAGCAGGGCAGAGATGTATGACTTCCTGCGGCGGGAGATATGGGGGGAGGAGATATGGGGGACATGGGAGTGGCCAGTGAGGAGCAGGGCAGAGATGTATGATGTCCTGCGGCGGGAGATATGGGGGGAGGAGATATGGGGGACATGGGAGTGGCCAGTGAGGAGCAGGGCAGAGATGTATGATGTCCTGCGGCGGGAGATATGGGGGGAGGAGATATGGGGGACATGGGAGTGGCCAGTGAGGAGCAGGGCAGAGATGTATGATGTCCTGCGGCGGGAGATATGGGGGGAGGAGATATGGGGGACATGGGAGTGGCCAGTGAGGAGCAGGGCACAGATGTATGATGTCCTGCGGCGGGAGATATGGGGGGAGGAGATATGGGGGACATGGGAGTGGCCAGTGAGGAGCAGGGCACAGATGTATGATGTCCTGCGGCGGGAGATATGGGGGGAGGAGATATGGGGGACATGGGAGTGGCCAGTGAGGAGCAGGGCAGAGATGTATGATGTCCTGCGGCGGGAGATATGGGGGAGGAGATATGGGGGACATGGGAGTGGCCAGTGAGGAGCAGGGCAGAGATGTATGATGTCCTGGGGGGGCAGATATGGGGGAGGAGTTATGAGGGACATGGGAGTGGCCAGTGAGGAACGGGGCAGAGATGTATGATGTCCTGGGGGGGCAGATATGTGGGGAGGAGTTATGAGGGACATGGGAGTGGCCAGTAAGGAGCAGGGCAGAGATGTATGACTTCCTGCGGCGGGAGATATGGGGGGAGGAGATATGGGGGACATGGGAGTGGCCAGTGAGGAGCAGGGCAGAGATGTATGATGTCCTGCGGCGGGAGATATGGGGGGAGGAGATATGGGGGACATGGGAGTGGCCAGTGAGGAGCAGGGCAGAGATGTATGATGTCCTGCGGCGGGAGATATGGGGGGAGGAGATATGGGGGACATGGGAGTGGCCAGTGAGGAGCAGGGCAGAGATGTATGATGTCCTGCGGCGGGAGATATGGGGGGAGGAGATATGGGGGACATGGGAGTGGCCAGTGAGGAGCAGGGCAGAGATGTATGACGTCCTGCGGCGGAAGATATGGGGGGAGGAGATATGGGGGACATGGGAGTGGCCAGTGAGGAGCAAGGCAGAGATGTATGACGTCCTGCGGCGGGAGATATGGGGGGAGGAGTTATGGGGGACATGGGAGTGGCCAGTGAGGAGCAGGGCAGAGATGTATGATGTCCTGGGGGGGCAGATATGGGGGAGGAGTTATGAGGGACATGGGAGTGGCCAGTGAGGAGCGGGGCAGAGATGTATGATGTCCTGGGGGGGCAGATATGTGGGGAGGAGTTATGAGGGACATGGGAGTGGCCAGTGAGGAGCAGGGCAGAGATGTATGACTTCCTGCGGCGGGAGATATGGGGGGAGGAGATATGGGGGACATGGGAGTGGCCAGTGAGGAGCAGGGCAGAGATGTATGATGTCCTGCGGCGGGAGATATGGGGGGAGGAGATATGGGGTACATGGGAGTGGCCAGTGAGGAGCAGGGCAGAGATGTATGATGTCCTGCGGCGGGAGATATGGGGGGAGGAGATATGGGGGACATGGGAGTGGCCAGTGAGGAGCAGGGCAGAGATGTATGATGTCCTGCGGCGGGAGATATGGGGGGAGGAGATATGGGGGACATGGGAGTGGCCAGTGAGGAGCAGGGCAGAGATGTATGATGTCCTGCGGCGGGAGATATGGGGGGAGGAGATATGGGGGACATGGGAGTGGCCCGTGAGGAGCAGGGCAGAGATGTATGATGTCCTGCGGCGGGAGATATGGGGGGAGGAGATATGGGGGACATGGGAGTGGCCAGTGAGGAGCAGGGCAGAGATGTATGATGTCCTGCGGCGGGAGATATGGGGGGAGGAGATATGGGGGACATGGGAGTGGCCAGTGAGGAGCAGGGCAGAGATGTATGACGTCCTGCGGCGGGAGATATGGGGGGAGGAGTTATGGGGGACATGGGAGTGGCCAGTGAGGAGCGGGGCAGAGATGTATGATGTCCTGGGGGGGGCAGATATGTGGGGAGGAGTTATGAGGGACATGGGAGTGGCCAGTGAGGAGCAGGGCAGAGATGTATGACGTCCTGCGGCGGGAGATATGGGGGGAGGAGATATAGGGGACATGGGAGTGGCCAGTGAGGAGCAGGGCAGAGATGTATGATGTCCTGCGGCGGGAGATATGGGGGGAGGAGATATGGGGGACATGGGAGTGGCCAGTGAGGAGCAGGGCAGAGATGTATGATGTCCTGCGGCGGGAGATATGGGGGGAGGAGATATGGGGGACATGGGAGTGGCCAGTGAGGAGCAGGGCAGAGATGTATGATGTCCTGCGGCGGGAGATATGGGGGGAGGAGATATGGGGGACATGGGAGTGGCCAGTGAGGAGCAGGGCACAGATGTATGATGTCCTGCGGCGGGAGATATGGGGGGAGGAGATATGGGGGACATGGGAGTGGCCAGTGAGGAGCAGGGCAGAGATATATGATGTCCTGCGGCGGGAGATATGGGGGGAGGAGATATCGGGGACATGGGAGTGGCCAGTGAGGAGCGGGGCAGAGATGTATGACGTCCTGAAGGAGGGAAAAGTGATGGCGGAAGGAGATATGGGGGATATGGGAGTGGCCAGTGAGGAGCAGGGCAGAGATGTATGATGTCCTGGGGGGGAGTGATTGGGGGAGGGGTTATGAGGGACATGGGAGTGGCCAGTGAGGAGCGGGGCAGAGATGTATGATGTCCTGGGGGGAGGAGTTATGAGGGACATGGGAGTGGCCAGTGAGGAGCGGGGCAGAGATGTATGACGTCCTGGGGGGGAGTGATGGGGGGAGGAGTTAAGAGGGACATGGGAGTGGCCAGTGAGGAGCAGGGCAGAAATGTATGATGTCCTGGGGGGGGGGGAGAGATGAGGGGAGGAGTTATGAGGGACATGGGAGTGGCCAGTGAGTAGGAGGGCAGAGATGTATGATATCCTGCGGCGGGAGATATGGGGGGAGGAGTTATGAGGGACATGGGAGTGGCCAGTGAGGAGCAGGGCAGAGATGAATGATGTCCTGGGGGGGGAGATATGAGGGGAGGAGTTATGAGGGACAAGGGAGTGGCTATTGAGGAGCAGGGCAGAGATGTATGATGTCCTGGGGGGGGGGGAAGATATGGGGGGAGGAGTTATGAGGGACATGGGAGTGGCCAGTGAGGAGCAGGGCAGAGATGTATGATGTCCTGGGGGGGGTATGGGGGGAGGAGTTATGAGGGACATGGGAGTGGCCAGTGAGGAGCAGGGCAGAGATGTATGATGTCCTGGGGGGGGGGTATGGGGGGAGGAGTTATGAGGCACATGGGAGTGGCCAGTGAGGAGCAGGGCAGAGATGTATGACGTCCTGAGGGGGCAAGTGATTGGGGCAGGAGATATGGGGGAAGGAGTTATGAGGCACATGGGAGTGACCAGTGAGGAGCGGGGCAGAGATGTATGACGTCCTGAGGGGGCAAGTGATTGGGGCAGGAGATATGGGGGAAGGAGTTATGAGGGACATGGGAGTGACCAGTGAGGAGCGGGGCAGAGATGTATGACGTCCTGAGGGGGCAAGTGATTGGGGGAGGAGATATGGGGGACATGGGAGTTTTCTTTTCAATTTTAAACGGATGCATGATGGAGCGGTTTTCTGAGGTGGGGGGACCGCTCCTCACAGGCCCCTCCCATGGCACTAGGGACACAGAAAGGTAAATTTTTTTCTAACTTAACTTCTTTAGAGAAAAATACTATAAGACTATAAAACCTCTTTGGCAATGTGCAGATTATTCTCTATGGGGACAGGAAAAGCTCAAGAGCTTTGACCAAAATTAAGTATTTTACTGACCCAATGAAAAGTTATATTAGGGGGCAGCCAATACATAGCATCACTCGGCAGAGCAAGAAGCCTATTGCTCCCTGCTCCGCCATTGCCTTGTCATGATCTTCTATGGCGGTGATGGAGAACATCTCAGACATTGATCGCCCCAACTACAAACAAAATCCATTTGTATCCGCTCAGTTGCAGCTTTAAATCGTATAAGTACGAGGAAGCCAAAATGTTATAAGAAGGAGAGGAAATTTGGATTATCAATGTAGCATCCGCCCAGGGGCTCGCGGTAGGTGCTCAAATGACAAGCAGCCCTGTCCACAGCTCCTCACTCATCCTGCAGTCCCATGCAACCAAGAATAACATAGTCCCCGGGTTACATACAGGATCGGTTCTGTAAGTCAGAACAGGTATTTTTTTATAATAGTAACTGCAGAAAAAATTTGTGTCCCAGTGACAATTGGATTTTCAAAATTTTGTGCTCTCACGGGAATAAGGATCAAATAAGCTTCACTACAGGCACCGTACGGCTAATCATTGCAGCCTGAGACTAAAGTAACATCCAGAGAGGTCACCAGAGGTCACAGTGGGCAGAGAGGTCACCAGAGGTCACAGTGGACAGAGAGGTCACCAGAGGTCACAGTGGGCAGAGAGGTCACAAGAGGTCACAGTGGACAGTGAGGTCACCAGAGGTCACAGTGGGCAGAGAGGTCACCAGAGGTCACAGTGGGCAGAGAGGTCACCAGAGGTCACAGTGGACAGTGAGGTCACCAGAGGTCACAGTGGACAGTGAGGTCACCAGAGGTCACAGTGGGCAGAGAGGTCTGTCTGTAACTAGGGGTCGTCTGTAAGTAGAGGACATAAATATAGAGTAAAAATGCAGTATACCAATACAAACAATAGAGTATACACAATAATAGCTCAGATCATTTATGTATTACTGACTCTATTAATGTGATTGAACGGTCACCGGCGGCAGAGATTCCTTCTGATTATCCGATAGGAGCGGCACAAGACGTCGCGCTGAGGAATGTGAAGCCGCACAATTGATATCGGCATTAATAGTCATTACGAGCCGCACTGGAATAAAATAGCAGTTATTAGCCGCTAATGGAAGATCCAACAGGAATCTCCGGCTAATGGATGGAATAATTCACAATCATTAACTGTTCCTTCATTACCCGGTGATCAGCTCATCGGTGTTTCTATAAATGTTACATATGTTTCATCTTCTTGACTGATTGTTCTCAGACATGAAGCTCCGCAAGCTGCAAATATTCTTGCTCCGTAAAAGAGGCTAAAATCCCCAAAAAACACAATTATCTCACTGGGGTTTTTATTTTTTGGAAGAAAAAGACTTAATTCCTTCTGTGCTGCCGATGGAGCATAAACATTAGGGATTTTCCACTTATTCATCACACGGGATTCTGGGTAGAGATCACGTTTTGTTTAGAAGTTATTGAATTGGTCGTAAAAATTACGATTGTGATTGTGGGACGTGAGGAAGAAGAGGCATCAGGTCTTATTTCTAGAGTTATATATTATATAATGTGTCTGCACTGACAATTTTAAATCATTCTCTTTCCAGACACTTGAATGAAGCAGCGCTCTCTGCCTCTCTCCCAGCAAGAAGTCACAGCATCAGCACTACATTACAGGGCCTGGTCCTGAATGCTATTATACAGCATATTGTTGTTATTACAGCTTCCTGATTCACAAGGGGCCTGCTTTCTCCTCAGCCGAGTCTCTGTGTGATTCAGCTCACCTACCTCACTTCCCCCTCCCTCGGGCTGTTTGTGACTTGCTGAAGAGAAATCAGCTCCCTCACCCCCCCTCCTTCAGGAATTATCTTCAGCGAGTCGCAGGAAGCTGGAGGAGCGGCTAAACTGGAAGCACATACATAAACCAGGCTCAGATCAAAGAGAAACAATGATCACACTCACATCGGGTCATCTGTATCGATGGTTAGTAATCATGACGATCAGCGTGGAGAAGAACAATATAAGGATAGTTGTATTTCTGTATAAAAGCAGTTTTCAAAGATATGCTTAGTGTGGTTTGGTTTAACTAACAGGAGGGATGTAGAGACACATCTCATATCACAGCACCGCACTGCAGACAATGAAATGTGCATCGCCGGGTCACCCAAAGATTTGGTTGTCATTGTTTTTCAATGGAAACTGGAAATACAAATGGTCAAAGATAAAATGATGGTACAGAGGGTTACAACCACAAAGCACTGAGAGACCAATCGTTCCGCCAAAAATGCGTGGCATATACAGGCCCCTAGTTACAGACGGACTTCTTTGCCCTCCTGTAACCTCTGGTGACCGCTCTTCTCCCTGTGACCTCTTATTCCCATGACAGCACAAAATTTTGAAAATCCAAATATCACTCGGACAATAAAAATTAAGTCTGGAGTTACAAGTGTATAACATACATGTTCCGACTTACATACAACTTCAACTTAAGAACAAACCTAATGAACCGATCCTGTATGTAACCCGGGGACGGCCTGTACTATGTTATTCTTGGTTGCTTGGGACTGCAGGATGAGTGAGGAGCTGTGGACAGGGCTGCTTATCATTTGAGCACCTACCGCGAGCCCCTGGGCCCCTGGACCAAATGTTTGGAAGTCTTGATACTGAAGAAGGTCCTTTGATCATAATTTTGAAGGTCCTCAAAGCTGAACGCAAAGCCACACGACTCCACTGAGAGCGTCCAAAGTTTTATAGAGGTTTTTGGGGTGTGTGATTGTGTGGAGGGTCTGTATTTTGAGGTCTGGGTCTGTATTTTGAGGTCTGGGTCTGTATTTTGAGGTCTGGGTCTGTATAAAGGTCTTCTAGCTTTGGGTTTGTATTTACTTATTGGGTTTCTAGGATAATAATATTTTTCCAGAGGAGACGCTTTGCACAGAAGAGGATTGTTAAGGTTTAGATTCTACAAGGTTTTCATCCTTATTAGCTTAGCACCTGCACTATAGGGATCTCCAGCTCAGTATAAATGTTTTGTAGATAATAACACCCCAAGAGCAGCCGCATTATCCGCCCATCAAGACCTGGGCCGCACATCCTGACTATATCAGGTGCGCTGGATCGGTGCCGCATCATCTCTGACTAACAATCTGGTTTAGGATCCGGATGTATCAGTGACTTACTCCCCTACATTCGCTGTTTGTATGGATTGTACCATGTGCTGAATAGAGACTTATATTTTGGAGGAAGAAGGGTCACACGGACCTTCCTTATGTGCAGTGATGAGATAAGTGCAGCCCCACAGGCCTGGCCTTCTATCTGGGTGATCGGAGAGGGCAATTACTGGTGAGGGTCGGACTCGGCTGAGCCCAAACCTGAATGTGGCCGCTCGTCCCACTGCACAACAATCAGATCCTTTTCCCTTTTTAGGAGCTTGGGATTAAGCACACAGCAGCTTCAGTAGGAATATATAGATGTTCAGATTGTAGACATGATAGGGGTAAATGTCTGACCACAATCCACATTCTGGGGGAGGAGAGATCCCCATGAGCTGCTCTGTACAGATTGGGCTTCCTTACATCATCCGTCCTCCGGGATATTTTGAGTTTGTCTTTATTGGTCGTTACTTTTATTGTGATTTCTAATATAATTTTAATATTTGTATCTTAAAGGAAAGTTTTGCTTGTCATACGTCCTTCTGTGAGCAGATGTCAGCGCCCGGTTGGTTCTGTTCTCCATATATTTGGGGATCACAGACATCTGCATCCAATAAAATATGCAAATCTATTAGCAATAAGATAAATTTCAGCATCTGCCGCTCTCTCTCCGTGACCTTATCATATTTCCAATTCAGCAAATGTTTGGAATATGGAACGGAGCAGAACTGGAAATATTCCAGCAAGGAAGAGAGATTGAAGTATTCATCAGGGCTGGTTAGCAGGTTTGTAGTTCTCCGGGCAGTGATATGGATTGTAATATGGAGGGACTGGGCACCGGCAGGGGTATGAGGCGTCTGGGGGGTCCGTGGGCACCTAAACTAATAACTAATGTTTGATACTTCCCTGATAGATTATAAGAAATGGGATCCCCAGCCCTGAACTCTACATAAGTCTGTGCCGACTCCCCCCCACAACACGTATACAAGAACCATTCCTGGACCTTCGAAGATCCTCAAGTCCTTAAACTGCAGAACTTGATGCAGAACTTCATTCAAGTATTAGGGTACTTGCAACTGCTCGTTGCTTGGACGAGTATCTCGCAGGCTCAAGATCGAGCATTTACTTAATGAAACACAGTGAAGAACACAGTGAACACAGGATCATTTAAGTGAAGAACACATTGCAGATAGATTGCTTGTCGGGAGATACGCGCGGAACGGTGCGAACAAAATAGTACATGAAGAACAATATGTGTGAAGAACACATTGCAGATGTATGGAAACATGTATGGAAACATCTGCAATGTGTTCTTCAGTGTTCTTCTTTCAATGTGTTCTTTTAGTGAAAAATGCTCGAGTCTCCCATTGACTTCAATGGGGCTCGTTATTCGAGACGAGCACTCGAGCATCAGGAAAAGTTTAACCCGAGTAATGAGCACTCGAGCATTTTAGTGCTCGCTCATCTCTACTTATAAGTTAAACTTCACTTTAATCTTGGTGAAACTTTCTGTTTTTGTGAGCCAAGCGACTTTGTAATGGGTGCACCGGTGCTCACCCAGGAACAGGCGCCACTGGAAATTGGATCAGGCTGTTGGATATAAGCAGGCTTAATACATTTTTTTTTCCAAGTTTTTAGGCAAGTTGGGACAAAAATTGCAGAATCCTTTAAAAAAGTCTGAGCGTTGGGTTAATGAATGTGAATGGCCATAATCTATACTTTGATTTTTACTTACACACAGTTTTTGAACGAATTCTGCAGGGAGGTTGTTCCAAACATCTCGGAGAACTATGCACAGACCTTCTATGGATATAGACTGAATAAAATCCTTCTATCGTTTCGTGTAATCCAAGACAGACTTGAAAATGAGATCAGGGTTTTTCGGAGTCTACATCATCACATCCAGGACTGGTTTGTTTTTCTTGAATGTTTGGGATCATTGTCCTGCTGCAGAATATATTATGACTTCAGAAATCCTCCATGTCCTTGTATAGTGAGATCTGGAGGAATAGCCGCCCCAATAGTGTAGCCAGTTTCCCTTACACCTAATAAGAGTCTATTCTGTCGCACATGGGAAAACATATCTGCATTGTGGCTTACAACAAGTTTCCTCTTACAAAAACTTAAAAAAAAAGAGTAAAAAATTGTTGTAAAATACCTGATATGTAGGGCATATAGTACAACATTATTTTAGCCAATCAAATTTTAATTTGTCCTTGAAAAATATTTGATGATTCACTATAATTTCACAGTACAAGAAGTTAGGGAGGTGCTCCAGCTCCTCCTCTCTGACAGTAGAGAGGTTTATAATGGTCAGATACTGGGACTGATATCTAAAAAACCGTAGGGGCAAGGAAGAAAATTCAAAGTGCCCCCCAATCTGTGCAGCAGCCCCTACAATGGATATGTTCATCACCACATGTGTGAGAAAGTGAAAGGACCTCTTTAAGAACTTCCGATTTACAGATGACCCCTAGTTACAAACAGACCTCTCAATGTGACTTCTGGTGAAGCTCCCTGGATGCTGGTAATTTCCTGAACATACTGTCCCAGTATGAAATGTATGAAATGATCAGCTGTAAGGTGTCTGTAATGCAGCATTATCGTTCATCCTTGATCCCATGAAAACCCTAAATTTGAAAAATCCCCCCAAAATTTGCCTCAAGTTATACATTAAAAATATACCTGTTCCGATCTTCATACAAATTCAACTTAAGAACAAACCTAAAGAACCGATCCTGCATGTAACCCCAGTGCTGCCTGTGATTTCCTAGTCATTCGCTTGTTAGATAATTGTCGATTTTCGGATACGCTGACGTGGCAACAACCTTCAGTTCGTGCTCAGCCAAGTATTTCCGGGAGGTGAAAAGTTCTTCTCTTCTGCTGAATTAAGCTGCTCCTAAAATACTAGAAATTATTTAAGCTTGAAAAGTTATATTTTGGCATAAAAATGCTTAAAGGGTTATTCCAGGAGTCGGCGTAATTCATGTTCAAATTGGTTATTAAAATAGAAGCTGATAGGTAATTAGTTACAATGTTCCTTCCATTGTGGTCATTGTGGTCATACACTATAATGGAGAATAAAATGCTCCCGGCCCTTTAATCAGTCATGTGACTTTGTCCCTGGGGAGGAGACACAGGACAGAAGATGCCGCGGGTCACATGTCCACATCACATGTTCTGCACCTGCCTGGGCAGGTCATGTGATCACCACCATGTTTGGTTGTAGTCCAGTATGGCCGGTGTGTGGTGAGACGTCATCTCAGTGATGTGATGTGCAGTGATGGCAGTTACACATCATTACTATGGTAACAACAGGACAGTCTGTTACATCATCACTGGGAGCAGAGCATAAAAGGGAGGAGGAGTTACTGAGAACTGAGGGATCATGGGAGTTGTAGTTGTAGTGGCCAAACTGGAGATAACTTCATGCTCTTTGGAAATCCCATACGATTTTGTGAATCATAAAAGCAAACTACTTATATCGAATCCACCATCAGAATCCAACATAAACCCGGGACTGTGGTATCTTCTTGTTATCCTTGGCCTCCTTCCTTCTTGAATAAACTTTTAAAATTATGTTTATGAGCCTGAGGGGCTCTGGTGTCTTTCTAGAGCCCCTCAGTCTTTTCATTTGTTGTTACAATGAGCAGAGCAGATCTCCCGTCCCCCTGCAGTTCCTGCTGCTGCTAGGTTACACAGACAGAGGGAGGAGGGAGAGGCGTGTTCTGCTCATTGTTACAGCTTGTCAATCTGTGACACTGAAGGGCTCTGGTAACACCCACCAGTGCCCCTGAGGACCATTAGCTTAATTATAAAAGTTGATGTTAGAAGGCCATGGATATCACATATAAGAAGATCCCACAGTCCCGGTGCCTGGATCTATGTCCCGGGTTTATCAGGATGGATTTTAATGGTAGATTTCCTTTAAGCTCCATTTTGCGATAAATGACATTGAGTTATAGCATATTCCCGGATTACCCCTTTAAAAAATTGTATAAAAACTGCTAATATTCCAAGCTTGTATATTGGTAGCGAACTCCCAATATTAAAATCAGTATCTTGCTTTATTTAATAAAAGCATACATAAAACATCGCAACGCGCTTCGGTCCCGAACTAGAACCTTCTTCAGGCATATACATAAAAGTCACATTGCGCTGTTAGGCATAAAATACATACACACTGGAAAAGTGACCTCCGGTATCTTTGGACTGCATCCGGTTCAAGCCGTTACCGGAATGCAAGGTCATCATTGAATAAAACAACAACATCGATAAAGGAAGTATCAAGGATTATTATAAGCAGAGTGGGACAAAGAGAGGGTCACATGATTCCCAATAAATATGAGGAAATAGTGTATTTATGTTTCTCCGTGATCGCATATCCACCGGAGCTCAATGAGGACTTCCGGTCGGAGAAATCACGGGTTCTGCCTCAGCGTATGTATGTTAGCTCGAGTATATTCATTGTAAGGTGGTGCATTAAATAGGATCTACATACTAGAAGTGGAGTGTCAGAGCTCGTAGCACATCATTAGTATCCATAGTTATCCCCTGTCATAGCAGTGATCTAATGATCGCGCTACGGAAGCCTAGTGTGACCAAAAAGAGTTTTTATTGTCCGCTCCGGTTCATATTCAGGTGTAGCTGCTTTATTTTGAAAACCATCCATTGATGCCCCTGGAACACGGAGAAGCTGCCAGGATACTCGGGAATTGATCGTATACGCTTTTTGATCCACCACACCAGGTGAAAGTCCAATCACAAAGAAGGAATTCCCACAGCACAAATATCATTTAATGCACGAGGAGAGCGCTCGTACCTCTTTTGTCTTTTGTTAACCTATCCTACTATGGGAGGGGAGAGCACATATACCTCTGTGCATATCCCCACTCGTTCCCAGGTTTATCCCCCTTTAAACAAATGATATGTAATGCAGGATTTGCAGTGAGGAATAATTTTGCACTGTCAGGACTCCCGTTCTCTGGAATGTCAGGACTCCCGTTCTCTGGAATGTCAGGACTCCAGTTCCCTAGAATGCCAGGACTCCCGTTCTCTGGAATGTCAGGACTCCCGTTCCCTAGAATGCCAGGACTCCCGTTCCCTAGAATGCCAGAACTCCTGTTCTCTGGAATGCCAGGACTCCCGTTCCCTGGAATGCCAGGACTCCCGTTCTCTGGAATGCCAGGACTCCCATTCCCTGGAATGCCAAGACTCGCGTTCTCTGGAATGCCAGGACTCCCGTTCTCTGGAATGGCAGGGCTCCCGTTCTCTGGAGTGGCAGGGCTCCCGTTCCCTGGAATGCAAGGACTTCCGTTCTCTGGAATGTCAGGACTCCAGTTCTCTGGAATGGCAGGGCTCCCGTTTTCTGGAATGCCAGGACTCCCATTCCCTGGAATGTCAGGACTCCCGTTCTCTGGAATGTCAGGACTCCCGTTCTCTGGAATGTCAGGACTCCCGTTCCCTAGAATGTCAGGACTCCCGTTCCCTGGAATGTCAGGACTCCCGTTCCCTGGAATGTCAGGACTCCCGTTCCCTGGAATGTCAGGACTCCCGTTCCCTGGAATGTCAGGACTCCCGTTCCCTAGAATGTCAGGACTCCCGTTCTCTGGAATGCCAGGACTCCCGTTCTCTGGAATGCCAGGACTCCCATTCCCTGGAATGTCAGGACTCCCGTTTTCTGGAATGCCAGGACTCCCATTCCCTGGAATGTCAGGACTCCCGTTCTCTGGAATGCCAGGACTTCTGTTCTCTGGAATGGCAGGGCTCCCGTTCTCTGGAATGCCAGGACTCCCGTTCTCTGGAATGCCAGGACTCCATTCCCTGGAATGCCAGGACTCCCATTCCCTGGAATGCCAGGACTCCCGTTCTCTGGAATGCCAGGACTCCCGTTCTCTGGAATGGCAGGACTCCCGTTCCCTGGAATGCAAGGACTTCCGTTCTCTGGAATGCCAGGGCTCCCGTTCCCTGGAATGTCAGGACTCCAGTTCTCTGGAATGTCAGGACTCCCGTTCCCTAGAATGCCAGGACTCCCGTTCCCTAGAATGCCAGGACTCCAGTTCTCTGGAATGCCAGGACTCCCATTCCCTGGAATGTCAGGACTCCCGTTCTCTGGAATGCCAGGACTCCCGTTCCCTAGAATGCCAGGACTCCAGTTCCCTGGAATGTCAGGACTCCAGTTCTCTGGAATGCTAGGACTCCCGTTCTCTGGAATGCCAGGACTCCCGTTCTCTGGAATGTCAGGACTCCCGTTCTCTGGAATGCCAGGACTCCCGTTCTCTGGAATGCCAGGACTCCCGTTCCCTGGAATGCAAGGACTTCCGTTCTCTGGAATGCCAGGACTCCCGTTCCCTGGAATGTCAGGACTCCCGTTCTCTGGAATGCCAGGACTCCCGTTCCCTGGAATGTCAGGACTCCAGTTCTCTGGAATGCCAGGACTCCAGTTCTCTGGAATGTCAGGACTCCAGTTCCCTGGAATGCCAGGACTCACGTTCTCTGGAATGCCAGGACTCCCATTCCCTGGAATGTCAGGACTCCCGTTCTCTGGAATGCCAGGACTCCAGTTCTCTGGAATGTCAGGACTCCCGTTCCCTGGAATGTCAGGACTCCCGTTCTCTGGAATGCCAGGACTCCCGTTCTCTGGAATGCCAGGACTCCCATTCCCTGGAATGTCAGGACTCCCGTTCTCTGGAATGCCAGAACTCCAGTTCTCTGGAATGTCAGGACTCCCGTTCCCTGGAATGTCAGGACTCCCGTTCTCTGGAATGTCAGGACTCCCGTTCCCTGGAATGTCAGGATTCCTGTTCTCTGGAATGCCAGGACTCCCATTCTCTGGAATGTCAGGACTCCCGTTCTCTGGAATGCCAGGACTCCCATTCCCTGGAATGTCAGGACTCCCGTTCTCTGGAATGCCAGGACTCCCGTTCTCTGGAATGCCAGGACTCCCATTTTCTGGAATGTCAGGACTCCCGTTCTCTGGAATGCCAGGACTCCCGTTCTCTGGAATGCCAGGACTCCATTCCCTGGAATGCCAGGACTCCCATTCCCTGGAATGCCAGGACTCCCGTTCTCTGGAATGCCAGGACTCCCGTTCTCTGGAATGGCAGGACTCCCGTTCCCTGGAATGCAAGGACTTCCGTTCTCTGGAATGCCAGGGCTCCCGTTCCCTGGAATGTCAGGACTCCAGTTCTCTGGAATGCCAGGACTCCAGTTCTCTGGAATGCCAGGACTCCCATTCCCTGGAATGTCAGGACTCCCGTTCTCTGGAATGCCAGGACTCCCGTTCCCTAGAATGCCAGGACTCCAGTTCCCTGGAATGTCAGGACTCCAGTTCTCTGGAATGCTAGGACTCCCGTTCTCTGGAATGCCAGGACTCCCGTTCTCTGGAATGTCAGGACTCCCGTTCTCTGGAATGCCAGGACTCCCGTTCTCTGGAATGCCAGGACTCCCGTTCCCTGGAATGCAAGGACTTCCGTTCTCTGGAATGTCAGGACTCCTGTTCTCTGGAATGTCAGGACTCCCGTTCTCTGGAATGTCAGGACTCCCGTTCTCTGGAATGCCAGGACTCCAGTTCTCTGGAATGTCAGGACTCCAGTTCTCTGGAATGCCAGGACTCCAGTTCTCTGGAATGTCAGGACTCCAGTTCCCTGGAATGTCAGGACTCACGTTCTCTGGAATGTCAGGGCTCCCGTTCTCTGGAATGCCAGGACTCCCGTTCCCTGGAATGTCAGGACTCCCGTTCTCTGGAATGCCAGGACTCCAGTTCTCTGGAATGTCAGGACTCCAGTTCTCTGGAATGCCAGGACTCCAGTTCTCTGGAATGTCAGGACTCCAGTTCCCTGGAATGTCAGGACTCACGTTCTCTGGAATGCCAGGACTCCCATTCCCTGGAATGTCAGGACTCCCGTTCTCTGGAATGCCAGGACTCCAGTTCTCTGGAATGTCAGGACTCCCGTTCCCTGGAATGTCAGGACTCCCGTTCTCTGGAATGCCAGGACTCCCGTTCTCTGGAATGCCAGGACTCCCATTCCCTGGAATGTCAGGACTCCCGTTCTCTGGAATGCCAGAACTCCAGTTCTCTGGAATGTCAGGACTCCCGTTCCCTGGAATGTCAGGACTCCCGTTCTCTGGAATGTCAGGACTCCCGTTCCCTGGAATGTCAGGATTCCTGTTCTCTGGAATGCCAGGACTCCCATTCTCTGGAATGTCAGGACTCCCGTTCTCTGGAATGCCAGGACTCCCATTCCCTGGAATGTCAGGACTCCCGTTCTCTGGAATGCCAGAACTCCAGTTCTCTGGAATGTCAGGACTCCCGTTCCCTGGAATGTCAGGACTCCCGTTTCCTGGAATGTCAGGACTCCTGTTCTCTGGAATGCCAGGACTCCAGTTCCCTGGAATGTCAGGACTCCCGTTTCCTGGAATGTCAGGACTCCTGTTCTCTGGAATGCCAGGACTCCCGTTCTCTGGAATGCCAGGACTCCCATTCCCTGGAATGTCAGGACTCCCGTTCTCTGGAATGCCAGAACTCCAGTTCTCTGGAATGTCAGGACTCCCGTTCCCTGGAATGTCAGGACTCCCGTTTCCTGGAATGTCAGGACTCCTGTTCTCTGGAATGTCAGGACTCCCGTTCCCTGGAATGTCAGGACTCCCGTTTCCTGGAATGTCAGGACTCCTGTTCTCTGGAATGCCAGGACTCCCGTTCTCTGGAATGCCAGGACTCCCATTCCCTGGAATGTCAGGACTCCCGTTCTCTGGAATGCCAGAACTCCAGTTCTCTGGAATGTCAGGACTCCCGTTCCCTGGAATGTCAGGACTCCCGTTCCCTGGAATGTCAGGACTCCCGTTCCCTGGATTGTCAGGACTCCCGTTCTCTGGAATGCCAGGACTCCCGTTCTCTGGAATATAGGGGTCCGGTTCTCACACTTGGTTGAAATCCCAGTGATCGGTCACTCGCCGATCACATGTTGCCCCCTATCATGTGGTTGGGGCATAAGATATAAAGCTGCAGCAAACCCTTTAATCACAGAGAAGAGCATTGTATGCTGGAAACAATAAGAACCAAGAATAACAAGAAAAGATGGATCAGCCTCCTCTTCCTCCGTCATCTGTATCTGCGCACAATGGACAGAGCGGAGTGTACGTTGTGATTATAGGTGGAATCGCCCTTTTATTAGCATTTAATGGGATTTATTCTGTGATTTCTTTAATAAACTCCTGGCGGCTGTAATAATATAATCTATAAGTGCTCGGCGCGATATAACATGCGAGAGAATTTCCGAATAATTAGATAATCCCATCCTGGAACTTTAATGAAAAAGTAGATATTGACATTTAAAACATCTAAAGAACCGGAGCGAAAAGCCTGACGACGACTTCAGAACAAACGTCTATTTCTGACGACCCGGGAAATTTTTTTTAACTCCTTTTTAAAAAAATTACGGTTCGCTCGCTCTTATCATCCAAATGTTCCATGTTGTCAGGAAATGTGACTCTTTATACTAGAAAGACCAGAGAGCAGCCGGCAGCTTTTTGACTTGACGTTTGATTCCATCTATTGTGTCGGGTATTTCAAAGCTTTCATCCCAAATTTTGTATTCAGGTAAAATTCTTTCATGGACTTTTGACTTATTTTTAACAAGTCATTAAAAATGTTATCATTAAAAAAATGACTTATTTTTGGAATTGTTATTTTTTTCCATTCTATTGTGTTTTTCTATAATAAGACGAAGCTCGTTAAAAAATGGAGAATCCCTGTAACTCATGAAAGGTGTGGAAGAAATTTCCATTTATAGATGAAATCTGGGGCATATTGATTCTACAGAAGCTGAAGCCATTACCATTTGAAAGTGCCTGAGCGCAAGAGATGGGTTGGAAGCGAGCAGATTGGCCGTTGAGTGAAGTCGGTAGACTATGTTTAGTCATCGCTATTCAGGAGCAAAGAGAGGAATGGAGCCGACTGCACTTCAGAAGAATACGATCACGGTTCCGTTGCAGCAGTTTTGGTCATGTCAATGTTTGAAAGTGATTTAAAGGCAAAGAACTTTTATAAATAATGGACAGAGGGGAAGCAGACGTCTTATATGGTTTATGTATATAACGCACCAAGATCGTCATGATTCATAAAATCATAACATCATGATCAGTAAATAATTATCATTTGGGATTGACAGGAGATGATAAGGGTACACCAAGATCATGATGGCAAAAGTACTGAGATCTGGAGCAGATGGTGCCAATGTACTGAGACAATGGGAAGGAGATGATCCCGATGTACTGAGATCGTGGGAAGGAGATGGTCCAGATGTACTGAGATCCCAGGCAGAAGATGGTCCTGATGTACTGAGACAATGGGAAGGAGATGATCCCGATGTACTGAGATCGTGGGAAGGAGATGGTCCAGATGTACTGAGATCTTTCCCAGGAGATGGTCCCGATGTACTGAGATCTTTCCCAGGAGATGGTCCCGATGTACTAAGATCATGAGCAGAAGATGGTTCCAATACACTGAGATTGCGGGAAGGAGATGATCCCGATGTACTAAGATCGTGGGAAGGAGATGGTCCAGATGTACTGAGATCTTTCCCAGGAGATGGTCCCGATGTACTGAGATCCCAGGCAGAAGATGGTCCTGATGTATTGAGATAATGAGAAGGAGCTGGTCCCGATGTACTGAGATTGTGGGAAGGAGATGGTCCAGATGTACTGAGATCTTGGGCAGAAGATGTCCCGATGTACCTATATCATGAGCAGAAGATGGTCCTGATGTATTGAGATAATGGATTAGGAGATGGTCCCGATGCACTGAGATCTTGGGAAGGAGATGGCCCTGATATGTTGTTAGATCATGGGAAGCAGATTGTCCCGATGCACTAAGATCCTGGGCAGGAGATGGACCCAATGCACTGAGATAATGGGAAGGAAATGGTCCAGATGTACTGAGATCTTGGGCAGAGGATGGTCCAAATATACTGAGATCGTTGGAAGGAGATGGTCCCGATGCACTGAGATAATGGGAAGGAAATGGTCCCAAAGTACTGAGATCATGTGCAGGCGATGGCCAGCTAGACAAAGCGCAGGAGTGCAGTACCTCCCTGTCCTATGATTTTCACTTTTTGTCTTCATTGCACTGCTATTACTGGGGTAAGGCTAGGCAGCTGCTCACTCTCATGTGCTGCTAAAGGGTTTATTTCAGGTGACAGGTCCTCTATAAGCTTTAAACTGGCTGCGTCCTGAAGGGGTTAAAAAGCAATAATATTAACAATAATTTAAAGGAGTTCTCCAATCATAAGAATCTAAAATTAATGGTCATAAAATGGTATAAAAAACAAGTGATAGTCATCTCACCGATCCCCAAACACTCGATTCTGTTACCGATCCTCCATAGATGGTTGGGGGTATATAATTCATGGACTGCTCAGCCAATCACTAGCCAGCGGTGACCTGTCCCAGCCATTCATTGGCCGAGTGGCATTTCCTGTGTGTCACAGGGGAACAGGAAGTAGAGCCCCTGAGGGAGTTATACGAGGAGCAGGGGGATCTCTGAGGGGAATATCTTACAATCCACCAGACGCATCACTGATCATTCATGACATTGTTTCTTTTCTCCGGGACTGATACGTGATTGGTGTTTCGGCTTGTAACGATGGTTAAACACAGAAATTAGTCGCATTTAGAAGAAGCTACAAGTTAAAAATGGATTAATCTGTGGAGAAAAAGAACATTACCAAATCTTCTCTCTGAGTTTTCATTTATTGTGGTGAGAAATGTTCATATAGAAGCGATTGGATGAGATATTCCAGCAGCGAGATTCCCCAGAGGAGCCGCAGACTATTTATATCTGTACAGAAAGCCTCACCATATGGCGTCACCCTGCCGATTCTCCCAGGCCTTTATATAATGACTTACCCCTCACCCCGGCGCCAACTTTATTATCATGTAAATCCACACAGAAGCCGTGGAATCTGCCGCGCGGCTCTATAAGGGGTTTCTCCTCTTAAGATGTTACACTTTTCAATGTCTTCATGCATTTCAGATGAAAAATAGAAGCTACAGCCCCCGTGCAGAACAATGGGGCACATTTACTTACCCGTCCCATCGCACGTTGTCCGACGAGGATTCAGGTCCAGCGCGATTCAGTAAGATCGTGCGTAGAGATGAGCGAGCACTAAAATGCTCGGGTGCTCGTTATTCGAGACAAACTTTTCCCGATGCTCGAGTGCTCGTCTCGAATAACGAACCCCATTGAAGTCAATGGGAGACCCGAGCATTTTTCAAAGGGACCAAGGTTCGGGAATAAAATGTGTTATTTAACTGAAAAAGAATGTCTTCTGATAAGTGATCAGATGTATGCAAACATCTGCAATCTATTCTTCACTGCTCCGCGCGTATATTATCTCCCGACAAGTTATCAGATGTGAAGAACAGTGAAGAATAGAATAAAAACAGTGAACACAGGATCATTTAAGTGAAAAACGCAGTGAAAAACACAGTGAAGAATAGATTACAGATGTTCGGCACATCTGCTTACTTGTCGGGGTGATACGCTGTCCCGGGATCCGCTCCTCTTCTTCCACTGAAGTCTCCCCGTGCTGCCCGATGTCTCCCCGTGCTGCCCGATGTCTCCCCGTGCTGCCCGATGTCTCCCCCGTGCTGCCCGATGTCTCCCCGTGCTGCCCGATGTCTCCCCGTGCTGCCCGATGTCTCCCCCGTGCTGCCCGATGTCTCCCCCGTGCTGCCCGATGTCTCCCCCGTGCTGCCCGATGTCTCCCCCGTGCTGCCCGATGTCTCTCCCGTGCTGCCCGATGTCTCCCCCGTGCTGCCCGATGTCTCCCCCGTGCTGCCCGATGTCTCCCCCGTGCTGGCCGATGTCTCCCCCGTGCTGGCCGATGTCTCCCCCGTGCTGCCCGATGTATCCCCCGTGCTGCCCGATGTCTCCCCGTGCTGCCCGATGTCTCCCCGCGCTGCCCGATGTCTCCCCCGTGCTGCCCGATGTCTCCCCGTGCTGCCCGATGTCTCCCCGTGCTGCTTGATGTCTCCCTGCTGCTTGATGTCTCCCCCGTGCTGCTTGATGTCTCCCCCGTGCTGCCCGATGTCTCCCCCGTGCTGCCCGATGTCTCCCCCGTGCTGCCCGATGTCTCCCCCGTGCTGCCCGATGTCTCCCCGTGCTGTCCGATGTCTCCCCCGTGCTGCCCGATGTCTCCCCGTGCTGCCCGATGTCTCCCCCGTGCTGCCCGATGTCTCCCCCGTGCTGCCCGATGTCTCCCCCGTGCTGCCCGATGTCTCCCCCGTGCTGCCCGATGTCTCTCCCGTGCTGCCCGATGTCTCCCCCGTGCTGCCCGATGTCTCCCCCGTGCTGCCCGATGTCTCCCCCGTGCTGCCCGATGTCTCCCCCGTGCTGGCCGATGTCTCCCCCGTGCTGGCCGATGTCTCCCCCGTGCTGCCCGATGTATCCCCCGTGCTGCCCGATGTCTCCCCGTGCTGCCCGATGTCTCCCCGTGCTGCCCGATGTCTCCCCCGTGCTGCCCGATGTCTCCCCGTGCTGCCCGATGTCTCCCCGTGCTGCTTGATGTCTCCCTGCTGCTTGATGTCTCCCCCGTGCTGCTTGATGTCTCCCCCGTGCTGCCCGATGTCTCCCCCGTGCTGCCCGATGTCTCCCCGTGCTGCCCGATGTCTCCCCGTGCTGCTTGATGTCTCCCTGCTGCTTGATGTCTCCCCCGTGCTGCTTGATGTCTCCCCCGTGCTGCCCGATGTCTCCCCCGTGCTGCCCGATGTCTCCCCCGTGCTGCCCGATGTCTCCCCCGTGCTGCCCGATGTCTCCCCGTGCTGTCCGATGTCTCCCCCGTGCTGCCCGATGTCTCCCCGTGCTGCCCGATGTCTCCCCCGTGCTGCCCGATGTCTCCCCCCTGCTGCCCGATGTCTCCCTGCTGCCCGATGTCTCCCTGCTGCTTGATGTCTCCCCCGTGCTGCCCGATGTCTCCCCCGTGCTGTCCGATGTCTCCCCCGTGCTGCCCGATGTCTCCCCCGTGCTGGCCGATGTCTCCCCCGTGCTGGCCGATGTCTCCCCCGTGCTGGCCGATGTCTCCCCCGTGCTGCCCGATGTCTCCCCCGTGCTGCCCGATGTCTCCCCGTGCTGCCCGATGTCTCCCCCGTGCTGCCCGATGTCTCCCCCGTGCTGCCCGATGTCTCCCCCGTGCTGCCCGATGTCTCCCCCGTGCTGGCCGATGTCTCCCCCGTGCTGGCCGATGTCTCCCCGTGCTGCCCGATGTCTCCCCGTGCTGCCCGATGTCTCCCCCGTGCTGGCCGATGTCTCCCCCGTGCTGCCCGATGTCTCCCCCGTGCTGGCCGATGTCTCCCCCGTGCTGCCCGATGTCTCCCCCGTGCTGCCCGATGTCTCCCCCGTGCTGGCCGATGTCTCCCCCGTGCTGGCCGATGTCTCCCCCGTGCTGCCCGATGTCTCCCACGTGCCGCCCGATGTCTCCCCCGTGCCGCCCGATGTCTCCCCGTGCTGCCCGATGTCTCCCCCGTGCTGCCCGATGTCTCCCCGTGCTGCCCGATGTCTCCCCCGTGCTGCCCGATGTCTCCCCGTGCTGCCCGATGTCTCCCCCGTGCTGCCCGATGTCTCCCCCGTGCCGCCCGATGTCTCCCACGTGCCGCCCGATGTCTCCCCCGTGCCGCCCGATGTCTCCCCGTGCTGCCCGATGTCTCCCCCGTGCTGCCCGATGTCTCCCCCGTGCTGCCCGATGTCTCCCCCGTGCTTCACTGTGTTCTTCACTGTGTTTTTCACTTAAATGATCCTGTGGTCACTGTGTTCACTGTTTTTATTCTATTCTTCATTGTTCTTCACTGTGTTTTTTTCATTAAATGCTCGATCTCGAGCAGGGGAAATACTCGTCCGAGCAACGAGCCGTTTCGAGTACCTTAATACTCGAACGAGCATCAAGCTCGGACGAGTATACTCGCTCATCTCTAATCGTGCGTCCAATTTCCTTCATGTGCTGCTTCCCCCATTGAGATCCGCCGGAGTTCTCCTTCTACTTCCTGGTGCATGTAAGTTCTTGATCTTGCGACACAATTTTGTTTTTAAATTCTGCGGTTTGTCCGAATCCGTCGGGTTGTCCAACGGCCACGCCCCCGATTTGTGTTGCATGAAAGCAGGCACCAATCATGTGCGCCAAAAACCCGGGGCAATTCAGGGCAAAAAGAAAATATTTGCGGTCCGTGGACCCTTAGTAAATGTGCATCAATGTGTGTCTATGGTAACAGACTACAAACAGACCCTGTGTAGTCAGATCCTGCACAATTATTTGTTCCATCTTCTTAGTAGGATAGTTGACCATTATTTGAAGCAATGCGCATGTTTGACCAGTGGCTCCAGTTCCATGGATAGGCGATAACTTTAAAACCTGGACTGACTAGTTTTTAAAGAGACCGCTGTGTCCATAGTGGAGCTGTTGTCCTTTCTAGAATTCCTAGAATTTTTGTTGCTACGTTCAGTTTTATAGCACCTACAAGTATGATGCTGGTGTCCCATTAAAGGAAATACCTTGAGAATGCTGTAGCAACACTAATGCAGAAACATATCGGGGCAAATTTACTTACCCGGTCCATTCGCGTTCCAGCGGCGGCTTCTCCGCTCTGGATTCGGGTCCGGCCGGGATTTAATAAGGTAGTTCTTCCGCCGTCCACCAGGTGGCGCTGCTGCGCTGAAAGTAAACTCATCGCGCCGGAATGCACCGAGCTGGACCAGGTGAAGGTAAGCGGTCCTTATGCGACACATTTTCGGTTTTTAAATGCGGCGGTTTTTCCGAATACGTCGGGTTTTCGTTCGGCCACGCCCCCCGATTTCCGTCGCGCGCATGCCAGCGCCGATGCGCCACAATCCGATCGCGTGCGCCAAAATCCCGGGGCAATTTAAGTACAAGCGGCGCAAAACGGAAATATTCGGGTAGCACGTCGGGAAAACGCGAATCGGGCCCTTAATAAATGACCCCCATCTTGTTTAATCCCTGATCCGAGTGGTTTTATAAAACTTCGGGAAAGCTGGGTGCTGCTGCCTGCAGTACATTACATGGAGCTTCCTGAACTGTCCAGACAGGACTAATCAGCCTGAGCCGGATGACTCATACACAGCAGCTGGGAGATGGTGCAGCGATTGATTACTTCTGCCTGCCAGGTGATGTATTCTCAGCAGGACAAGGCTGGAGCATAATTAGGGTGAGAGGAGAAGCGCCGGGGCAGCCACAGGAGCGACAGAGCCTCATTATCATCATTTTATAATTGTTTTTTCGGCAAAACCACTCAGCACAAGGATTAAACAAGATTTGAAAGCAAATGGAAGATTCCCTTTAAAGAAAAGACTCTCATGCAGATAAAAAGTCTGTTTCTGTAACTACCTTTATCGGTTTTGTGGCTCGGTGGACAATGATCCTGATGCAATTTGTAAGATGCGACTATTATATTTATTATGGTACCAAAATCATTCTAAGTACTCTAGAACTGAAGATATAGTAGGGGCATCAGAAGTGAAGCTCTCCCACTCACATCAAAAAAGTGACTCATCTCAGGCAATAAATGACTCTTTTCAGATCATTTGAATGATTTTGAGAGCAATTTTTTTTTATAGGTAAACGGGTGAAATATAACTTTATGTTAGAAATTGAAAGGACATTCAGAGAGAATTGTAGAAAGGACATTTCATCAGTGACCTGAGGGGCTGGTAATTTATAAAGGTGGGTGACATTGCCCCTTCAATGGTCCCATTCACTTCTGTGGACAATGCTTCCTCGCCCTCAGCCTTTACATGGTGCCCAATAATCCGGAAAATGTGCCCCTTCTGCAGGATTTGGGAGCCTGTGGATGACAGAGGATTGGGATTTGTTCCTGTGAAGGTTTTGTGCTATAATGTAGCGATGCGGACTAATAGAAGTGTGGAGGCTGAGCATCTGCTCTGGTGTTTTCCCTGATATCGCTGCGCGTTTCACGCATGGATGGAAGAAAAACTTATTCTAACATTCTGTTAATTTGACAGCCTGCAGCTGCGTGTAACCTCTGGCTCTATTCCACTCGTCATATACAGCGGCCCCGGAGAAATATCAGGAGACCCCCCCCATAGCCGTGAGAGTCTCGTCACGTAGCGCCATCAGTGCCGGACGTCTCCGCCGCGCCAGGTGAAGGGATATGCGGATTTCTGACATTTTCCAATACGTCTTCAATTTTTGTTTTGTAGAAAACATAAACATTTTTTTGGGGGGATTTATTAAAAAATAATAGAACCTATTTAAATTTGATGTCCCGGTGATTAGACCGACCCATTAAACAAAGGGGGGGGGGGCATATGGAGCGAACAGCAAATGGCGAAAGGAAAATGCGTAAACGTATTGTGTAACGTAAATGCGTTTATTTGCATCAATTTCACTGGGAATTTTTTTCTGGCTTCCCAATACTTTACTAGGGACATAAAGCGCAGGAAGTAGGAAGTAGAAATTGTTAGATAGTAGAAGAGACCTCACGCAGATCTGTCCACGAAAAAAGGAAAACAAAAATCGCATATTTACTGGAAAGACTGGAACATAAGAAATGGGAGAATTGTTCCCCTATGGCTGATGTGTTGTCCATACGTTCCCTATACCGATGTATCTGTCCCTTTAAATATTTCATGTCTGAATCCACCAGCTTCTTACAGACGGCACAATATGTCTGCGCCGCGTCTCATGATTTATGGATCATGTTTAAGCTTAATAACATCCAATATTCCCATCAATGTTTCATCCAGGACCCGAAGGAGAATCTTTATAGTAACACAATGTAACAAAAAAGTAAAAAGCAATTCTGCAGTTCTACACGGAACGGTTCCGAAATACGAGAATCCAATCTCCTCCTGCGCCTGACGCTGCCCTGTGACTAACCTACAGGACTTTCTTGGGTGCACTTACATTTTTTATTCAGATTAATTATTTTCTTGATCTTATTGGGCCTCATTTATCATTAGCGACGCAGTGAGACGCTACGTGCAGTCTGCCTGATGTGCACCGGGTTACTGAATACTGGCGCATTGTCTTCATCCTGCGTTCACAGATTATGCTTAAACCGAGTGCACCAGTATTTTTTGGCGCATTAAGTACCGTATATACTCGAGTATAAGCCGACCCGAGTATAAGCCGAGACCCCCAATTTTACCACCAAAAACTGGGAAAACCTATTGACTCGAGTATAAGCCGAGGGTGGGAAATGGATTGGTCACAGACTCCCCCCCCCCCCCTTATATAGCCAGCCAGCCCCCTATAGTAAACAGCCGGCCCACAGTAGTATACAGCCATCCCAGCCTGCCCCAGTAGTATACAGCCACCCCAGCCTGCCCCAGTAGTATACAGCCACCCCAGCCTGCCCCCAGTAGTATACAGCCACCCCAGCCTGCCCCCAGTAGTATACAGCACTGCCCAGCCTGCCCCCAGTAGTATACAGCACTGCCCAGCTTGCCCCCAGTAGTATACAGCACTGCCCAGCTTGGCCCCCAGTAGTATACAGCACTGCCCAGCTTGCCCCCAGTAGTATACAGCACTGCCCAGCTTGCCCCCAGTAGTATACAGCACTGCCCAGCTTGGCCCCAGTAGTATACAGCACTGCCCAGCTTGCCCCCAGTAGTATACAGCACTGCCCAGCTTGCCCCCAGTAGTATACAGCACTGCCCAGCTTGCCCCCAGTAGTATACAGCACTGCCCAGCTTGCCCCCAGTAGTATGCAGCCACCCCAGCCTGCTCCCAGTAGTATACAGCACTGCCCAGCTTGCCCCCAGTAGTATACAGCACTGCCCAGCTTGCTCCCAGTAGTATGCAGCACTGCCCAGCTTGCTCCCAGTAGTATACAGCCCTGCCCAGCCTGCTCCCAGTAGTATACAGCCCTGCCCAGCCTGCTCCCAGTAGTATACAGCACTGCCCAGCCTGCCCCCAGTAGTATACAGCCACCCCAGCCTGCCCCCAGTAGTATACAGCACAGCCCAGCTTGCTCCCAGTAGTATGCAGCACTGCCCAGCTTGCTCCCAGTAGTATACAGCCCTGCCCAGCCTGCTCCCAGTAGTATACAGCCCTGCCCAGCCTGCTCCCAGTAGTATACAGCACTGCCCAGCCTGCCCCCAGTAGTATACAGCCACCCCAGCCTGCCCCCAGTAGTATACAGCACTGCCCAGCTTGCCCCCAGTAGTATACAGCACTGCCCAGCTTGGCCCCCAGTAGTATACAGCACTGCCCAGCCTGCTCCCAGTAGTATACAGCACTGCCCAGCTTGCCCCCAGTAGTATACAGCACTGCCCAGCCTGCCCCCAGTAGTATACAGCACTGCCCAGCTTGCCCCCAGTAGTATGCAGCCCTGCCCAGCCTGCTCCCAGTAGTATACAGCACTGCCCAGCCTGCTCCCAGTAGTATACAGCCCTGCCCAGCCTGCCCCCAGTAGTATACAGCACTGCCCAGCCTGCTCCCAGTAGTATACAGCCCTGCCCAGCTTGCCCCCAGTAGTATACAGCACTGCCCAGCTTGCCCCCAGTAGTATACAGCACAGCCCAGCCTGCCCCCAGTAGTATACAGCACTGCCCAGCTTGCCCCCAGTAGTATACAGCACAGCCCAGCCTGCCCCCAGTAGTATACAGCACAGCCCAGCCTGCTCCCAGTAGTATACAGCACTGCCCAGCCTGCCCCCAGTAGTATGCAGCCACCCCAGCCTGCTCCCAGTAGTATACAGCACAGCCCAGCCTGCCCCCAGTAGTATACAGCACAGCCCAGCCTGCTCCCAGTAGTATACAGCACTGCCGAGCCTGCCCCCAGTAGTATACAGCACTGCCCAGCTTGCCCCCAGTAGTATACAGCACAGCCCAGCTTGCCCCCAGTAGTATGCAGCCACCCCAGCCTGCTCCCAGTAGTATACAGCACTGCCCAGCTTGCCCCCAGTAGTATACAGCACTGCCCAGCTTGCCCCCAGTAGTATACAGCACAGCCCAGCCTGCCCCCAGTAGTATACAGCACTGCCCAGCTTGCCCCCAGTAGTATACAGCACTGCCCAGCTTGCCCCCAGTAGTATACAGCACTGCCCAGCTTGCCCCCAGTAGTATACAGCACTGCCCAGCTTGCCCCCAGTAGTATACAGCACTGCCCAGCTTGCCCCCAGTAGTATACAGCACTGCCCAGCCTGCTCCCAGTAGTATACAGCACAGCCCAGCCTGCCCCCAGTAGTATACAGCACTGCCCAGCTTGCCCCCAGTAGTATACAGCACTGCCCAGCCTGCTCCCAGTAGTATACAGCACAGCCCAGCCTGCTCCCAGTAGTATACAGCACAGCCCAGCCTGCCCCCAGTAGTATACAGCACTGCCCAGCTTGCCCCCAGTAGTATACAGCACAGCCCAGCCTGCCCCCAGTAGTATACAGCCCTGCCCAGCTTGCCCCCAGTAGTATACAGCACAGCCCAGCCTGCCCCCAGTAGTATACAGCACTGCCCAGCTTGCCCCCAGTAGTATACAGCCCTGCCCAGCTTGCCCCCAGTAGTATACAGCACAGCCCAGCCTGCCCCCAGTAGTATACAGCACTGCCCAGCTTGCCCCCAGTAGTATACAGCACAGCCCAGCCTGCCCCCAGTAGTATACAGCACAGCCCAGCCTGCTCCCAGTAGTATACAGCACTGCCCAGCTTGCCCCCAGTAGTATACAGCCCTGCCCAGCCTGCTCCCAGTAGTATACAGCCCTGCCCAGCCTGCTCCCAGTAGTATACAGCACTGCCCAGCCTGCCCCCAGTAGTATACAGCCACCCCAGCCTGCCCCCAGTAGTATACAGCACTGCCCAGCCTGCCCCCAGTAGTATACAGCACTGCCCAGCTTGCCCCCAGTAGTATACAGCCCAGCCCAGCATTAAAAAAAATAATAAAGTTATATACTCACCCTCCGGTGGCCCCGATCTGCAGCGCTGCTCCCCCGATGTCCGCGCGGGTCCTCTTCTGGCCTCGGCAGAAGAGGCGCCGGGAAGCCAGAAGAGGACATCGGTGGAGCAGCCCTGCAGATCGGGGCCACCGGAGGGTGAGTATATAACTTTATTATTTTTTAAGTATTTTTTAACTTGTTGTGACTCGTGTATAAGCCGATGGGACGTTTGTCAGCACATTTTTTGTGCTGAAAAACTCGGCTTATACACGAGTATATACGGTATAACGGGTGTGTGCCACATGTCTGTCAGAATTTCAACATGAATGTGAGGCCCCGTGTGAACTGGCACCGAGTGCCCCTTTAGGTGCAGAGTTTTGTGTTGCGGCACAGAGCAGTCGTTACACAAAACTGCCGCAAACACGTCATAAATCCGTGCGCAAACTACAGCAAAATTCTGGCACAGCCCATTCCATAAATGTGCCCTATTATCTATTTTTGGTCTTTCAATTGCACCTTATACAAGGACAATAACAAAAAAATAATGTAAAACATACCAGTATGGATTAAATGTGTCTTAATAAACTAGTCACATTTATCGGCCCCTGAGGAGGGCAATTTCTAGATAGTTAAAGAAGTTAGCCTCGCTATTACATGAATTGCCCGTGTACCTTTACTGCCGTGTGGATAATTCCTGAATGTTCATCAAGTTATTCAGCAGTCCTGGTAATTACTTTTGTGCTGTCACTGATGAATAGGAGAAACTGTAGCAGGAGATTGGTCCACATTTACCAAGACCAGTGCAGTGTGTACTATGTGCAGTTACCTGTGTAATGTGCAGGGGGCGCCAGATTCAGAATTTTTGGAGCTCGTTCTTCATTAATTCTGGCACCCAATGCACTGCCCCGACAGAGGGCACCACTTTATTTGGCCCTTGCTCAGATCTTCTGTGGCTGGTGAAGATTTGAGTCATCGGAGACACCAGATTTAGGTAATCTGACACCTGACATTGGTGAAAATATGAGCAGCCACTGGGGGCATCTACACATATAACTGTCAGGGACGGCGACACTTTGGAAACCCCTTCTATAAATAACTAATTTAAGAAAAAATTGTTAATATTTGATCATAAATCCTTCACTTGACTGTAAGTGGAGAATCTTGGCCTCAGAGCGGCAGAATATTTGCTGACATAAGAGCCGGCATGAAAGCCGAATGAGTCCTCGTAGATCACTGACAGCTTCGTCCTTTGTGGATTTTCTTTATGGCATCTCGGATACTGTAGACACAATCGGCTTTTCAGGACAATAGGGGTCATTTTCTTAGTAATTGAGGAGCAGCCTGTGTCCTGCTAGAACATATCCCTGACCCGGCATTCCATCAATTAGTGATAACAGGAGCCCTGTGGGTCCAAACACTGGGACCCTCACCAATTATAGCAACATAATTGGTACAACCTCATTAATTAAGGTCTGAAAGATCAGGCTGGGCCTGAAGTGGTCAACCAAAGTCCAGTTCTCCGACTCAAACAAATGTCCCAAAAATAACATAATACATTTTGGCATCTTAGACTCTTATAATTTATGTTCACCACCTCTTTATGTAAGTTACCAATGTGCTTTTACTGATTCAGGGATAATCTCTAGATGCTCATCAAGTGATTCAGCAGTCCTGCTACTTATCTGTACTATGTGCAAACTCTCTGTGCTTCTTTGTTTACATGTGTGAGTTCTGCTGAATAGGAGGAGCTGTAGCAGCAGAGATATGACTCCTGCTCCTCTCTCCTCCTCTCTCCCAGTCTCTGTCAGTGAGGACGGATAGTGAGAAGAGAGACACAGTGGGAGACGCCATGAGGGCGGCTTAGAGCAGTGAGCTGTGTATATACAGAGGACAGTATGGGGAGAGACTCTGTTTGGGAGGGCCGGTGATAGCAGAGTGTTCTGCACTGTCATTTCTGTTGTTACCACGGTATGGAATGGAGCGGCCGGATGAAATTTAGGAATGTGAGGAAGGGGCCCTCATGACAGATGGTGATTCCAGTAGTTGGACACTATCAGCTTGGAACAGTCAGACTTTGAACAACACAATAGAGACCAGAGCTTTCCCTGCTCTAGTCACATCCTATTTTTGGAAAGCGCGGAGGGGGTTAAAAAACGGAATAAAGACGCAAAACTGTGGCCTTCGTGATGTCTTCTATTAAACTATGGCGAGATCCCTGCCCCGTCCCCTGTGTTCTTAGAGTATAAATCCAATACAAATCCATTTCTAGCAGTTATGATCACAGTCATGAGGTTTAATATCGTTACCCCAGTGACTCGTCCCCCATAGATCCGGGTGAAGCAGATTTCCCGCTCACGTCATGGATCTCCGCACGGATTCCGCTTTATTTTCTCATATTTTTGCCCTGATAGAAATGAAGGTTCAACAACAAATCGGTCTCTGGATGTTAATTTATCTTGTCTTTTAATTCTGGATTAACCTTTGAACACTATTAAATCTTAATCAACCATATTATTTTATAATCAGAGATGGCAAAGAAAGTGAACCCTGTCAAATGTGGCTGCCGCGCAATTCTCTTCCCGGGAATCAATTATCTACAGTATCCGCGATACATTACAACTAATGAGCTCAGAGGGAACCGACTCTCCACAGGTGAGGATCCGGGGCACAAATATATTACAGGAAAAATGTATTTAGCTAAGGATTTTCTGGGGGAAGCAAAACATCAATATCACTCCGATGGTGCACAATGCTGAATCGTGGCCCTGAAGCCCATGAAGGAAGCGGGGAGCTCCCTATGGAAAGGGGAGATGAGCGCTCACACCCTCCTTACGCCAATGACCCGGTTTGGGGCCCACAAGTGCAGGAGGCCTAAAGAGAGGAGTCCTTACCACCTGGTGGCAGTAGAGAGTAAGGTGAGTGCCGATTGGCCTACACACCACCCGAAAAAGGCCTCTGGAATCTGAGGTGGGATTTTCATGGCAAATGCAGCCCTGATTTCCCCCCACTGGCTGTGGCCCTATCCTATATACTGTGACCTCTGCCTCCACACGAGATGTGAACTATTCATATATACTATGACCTCCCCTGTACCCAATGGCTGTGGCACTATCCTATATACTATGACCTCCCCTGTACCCAATTGCTGTGGCACTATCCTATATACTATGACCTCCCTTTCCCCCCACTGGCTGTAGCTCTATCCTATATACTGTGACCTCCCTTTCCCCCCACTGGCTGTAGCTCTATCCTATATACTGTGACCTCCCTTTCCCCCCACTGGCTGTAGCTCTATCCTATATACTGTGACCTCCCTTTCCCCCCACTGGCTGTAGCTCTATCCTATATACTGTGACCACTCTGGTCTCTACTGGCTGTGCCCCATTCCTATATACTGTAACTAACCTTTTACCCTCTTGTATATGATATAACCTGCTTTGTCCCTCCTGATAGACTTTTCTACTTGTGCCCCCACTATAGATGGATGAGCCTCCCCTCTAATAGGTTATATACATAGTAACCATGGTCGGAGGTTATAATACTCTGACTATCTACTGGCCATGGAAGAGGTAAAAATGGAAACCCCTCAAAATGGCCGTAAGACACAGGCCCTCTACAGATTCTCGATGGGGTTGTGACACCCAGCACTTCCACACTATGGAGCTGTCTCTTCGATAGTAATGCATCCCTCGTCTCCCCATACCTCACTCTTACTATTATAAGAGCGCCCCCTACAGGCAGCCTTGTAGTGTAATACAGCTATGTGCCACGTGCTCCAGGGGTGGCACCTCCACTAATCACATAGTTACGGGTCATTTATAGTTTGAGGTCTGAAAATCCCCTTCACAGATATAATATTAAATAGACTTCTTTAGTTTTCTCTATAAACCTACGATAAAGCGATAAATGGATTTGATATTTCTGCATAGATGACCTTCATTTATTCCTTTTTTAATGAAAATGTTCTGCTTCCCTCGGGTTTCTATAAGACCGGAGCCGCGGCCGGTAATTTGCAGAGGAGCATTAAATGGATCCGTTAAACAGCATTAGAAAACCGCCGTCATGTGTGTCCCCCAGATACTCGGCGTCCAGAGGCGGAGTGTTCCCATTCGCTCCTCGCTGTACAGTGACTTTGGGGACATGTAATTACTTCCATACAGACTCCGATGGCAATGGAATAATATGGATAGTACAGACAATGGGGATGTACTGTATGTATGGTTGTCAGGGGATATAACACAGAGCAGATGCTGGGGGGACTCTGAGAATCCCCTGGATGGGCTCTGAATGGAGATGATTGACAACTGCCTTGCAGGATCTGATTCCTGGAAATCTGGGGGGTTTATGCTGGAGCTCTGTGTTAGACTTAGGTTGAATGATGCAGGGGCTAGAGCCAGTTAGCTGCTGGGGGCGGCATCCAAGGTCTGGATAAAGTCAAGGGCTCAGTTCAATCAGGGTTGGTTAAACTTTCTCCTATGATCTATAGTACTACTGTCTGTTTTTGTTTTGCTGGACCTGAATCCCAGTCTGAACTGAAAATGTATGAAATGTATACTGAACCTGTATCCGGAATCCACATATTCAGAAACTGTATCCAGTACCAGGTAGCCATAACCTGTGTATGGACCCCGGTATACTGAACCTGTATCCAGAACCCAGTAAACTGAACCTGTATCCAGAACCCAGTATACTGAAAAAGTCTGGGGAACCAAACATGCAATGTTCGGCATAGACCATGAACATTACAGGTTAGGCTCCGCTCATCTCTACTTGGGGGTAATTAGAAGATGTTTTTCCAGTGATCCTGTTGTTTTTAACCCTTTAACCTCTGTAGGGGGAACTCAACTTTGCTCCGGTAATGTTGGTAGTGAACCCCTGGCATTAGCGGCTACATTTCAGACGAGGGTTTGGCCCAATTGTCATGATGTGATCATAAGGAGAGGAAGCACCTGAGAACAGCTGGTAACTACAGGAGACATAGAGGCCCTCCGAAGGTCTACTTATATAAGTTTCCTACATTTTTCCTTATTAGATGTTTTTTGCACAGTGAAAAATCCCTTTAATATCTAAGATATCCCAAAATAATTATGCAAACAAATCCATGAGTCTGTGGGACTATGATATGGATGTGCACAGTCCTGGAGAGGCTGGAATTCCGGACTGGAAATAGTTAATAATAGGAATGATTCATTTGTCTTTATTCTATAATTATAACATTTCTGAATTCTTGTAAACCTTTTACAGTAAGTTCCGAGCTGCTGAGGTCAGGGACAGACGTGGACTTCATGGATAACCTTTCCTAAGTTTGTGATAATTATTGGAAGTATCTCCGGCGTCTTCCTTGGTTTTCTGGCAGCAGCGACCTTTTATCTCTTAATGAGACTAAGAAATCTCCAACGTGAGACTTAAACAATTACCACAAGTGACTGACTGATTCATGAGACTCCGGGGGTCATTTATATTTTTTTCCTCCTTCCCTGAGCTCTTTTTGCACCGTTAGAGAGTATTTTATCTGCCCCTCATTCGTCTTTGCAGTCTCATATGTTATTTAGACTTTTTGGAGCACAAATTTTAGTGCAATTCATACTATTGCCTTTTCTACGCTTGGTCTGGACTGGGGGGTTTTTGTGCAATTTGTGTTTATTTTTTGGTGCAAAAACAATGTTATATTATGCGCAAATATCTGGAAGCAGAAGAAATACAAAGGCAAATTAGGCGCAAACCAAAATTATGCCACATAGTGAAATACAGCGCACTTCTGGGAAAAGGCGCAAAAAATTATGCAAATACCCCAATGCACCCAAATATTGCCTAAAAAAGTTTACTATAAATTTTACTTTACTTATTTGTTATTATACAAATGTTTTGGTTTTTTTTTACTTTTCTGAACAGGCGTAACTGTGATTACTTGTTCAAACCAGTTCACTATAATGCTATTACAAACAAACATAACACACTCAGCACCACTACATCATCCACCCCCACACAGCACTGCTACAAGATACACACAGCCACACAGCTCTGCTACAAGACACACAGCCACACAGCTCTGCTACAAAACACACACAGCCACACAGCTCTGCATCAAGACACACAGCCACACAGCTCTGCTACAAGACACACAGCCACACAGCTCTCCTAAAAGACACACAGCCACACAGCTCTGTTACAAGACACACACAGCCACACAGCTCTGCTACAAGACACACACAGCCACACAGCTCTGCATCAAGACACACAGCCACACAGCTCTCCTACAAAACACACAGCCACACAGCTCTGCCACAAGACACACACAGCCACACAGCTCTGCATCAAGACACACAGCCACACAGCTCTCCTACAAGACACACAGCCACACAGCTCTGCTACAAGACACACAGCCACACAGCTCTCCTAAAAGACACACAGCCACACAGCTCTCCTAAAAGACACACAGCCACACAGCTCTGCAACAAGACACACAGCCACACAGTTCTGCTACGAGACACACACAGCCACAAAGCTCTGCTGCAAGACACACGCAGCCACACAGCTCTCCTACAAGACACACAGCCACACAGCTCTGCAACAAGACACACAGCCACACAGTTCTGCTACGAGACACACACAGCCACAAAGCTCTGCTGCAAGACACACACAGCCACACAGCTCTGCTACAAGACACACAGCCACACATCTCTGCTACAAGACACACAGCCACCCATCTCTGCTACAAGACACATAGCCACACAGCTCTGCTACAAGACAGACAGCCACACAGCTCTCCTACAAGACACACAGCCACACATCTCTGCTACAAGACACACAGCCACACAGCTCTGCTACTTCAAACACACAGCCACACAGCTCTGCTACAAGATACACACAGCCACACAGCTCTCCTACATGACACACAGCCACACAGCTCTGCTACAAGACACAGCCACACAGCTCTCCTAAAAGACACACAGCCACACAGCTCTGCAACAAGACACACAGCCACACAGTTCTGCTATGAGACACAAACAGCCACAAAGCTCTGCTACAAGACACACAGCCACACAGCTCTGCTACTTCATACACACAGCCACAAAGCTCTGCTACTTCATACACACAGCCACACAGCTCTGCCACAAGATACACACAGCCACACAGCTCTCCTACATGACACACAGCCACACAGCTCTGCTACAAGACACACAGCCACACAGCTCTCCTAAAAGACACACAGCCACACAGCTCTGCAACAAGACACACAGCCACACAGTTCTGCTATGAGACACACACAGCCACAAAGCTCTGCTGCAAGACACACACAGCCACACAGCTCTCCTACAAGACACACAGCCACACAACTCTCCTACAAGACACACACAGCCACACAGCTCTCCTACAAGACACAAAGCCACACAGCTCTCCTACAAGACACAGCCACACAGCTCTGCTACTTGACACACACAGCCACACAGCTCTGCTACTTGATACACACAGCCACACAGCTCTGCTACAAGACACACACAGCCACACAGCTCTGCTACTTGATACACACAGCCACACAGCTCTGCTACAAGACACACACAGCCACACAGCTCTGCTACAAGACACACACAGCCACACAGCTCTGCTGCAAGACACACAGCCACACAGCTATGCTACTAGACACACACAGCCACACAGCTCTCTTACAAGACACACAGCCACACAGCTCTCCTACAAGACACACAGCCACACAGCTCTGCTACTTGACACACGCAGCCACACAGCTCTGCTACTTGATACACACAGCCACACAGCTCTGCTACAAGACACACACAGCTACACAGCTCTGCTACAAGACACACAGCCACACAGCTCTGCTACAAGACACACACATCCACACAGCTCTGCTACAAGACACACACAGCCACACAGCTATGCTACGAGACACACACAGCCACACAGCTCTGCTACAAGACACACAGCCACATAGCTCTGCGACAAGACACACACAGCCACACAGCTCTGCTACAAGATACACACAGCTATGCTACAAGACACACAGCCACAGAGCTCTTCTACAAGACACACAGCCACATATCTCTGCTGCAAGACACACACAGCCACACAGCTCTGCTACAAGATACACACAGCTATGCTACAAGACACACAGCCACAGAGCTCTTCTACAAGACACACACAGCCACACATCTCTGCTACAAGACACATAGCCACACAGCTCTGCTACAAGACACACACAGCCACACAGCTCTGCTACAAGACACATAGCCACACATCTCTGCTGCAAGACACACACAGCCACACAGCTCTGCTACAAGACACATAGCCACACAGCTCTGCTACAAGATACACAGCCACATATCTCTGCTGCAAGACGCACATAGCCACACAGCTCTGCTACAAAACACATAGCTACACAGCTCTGCTACAAGACACATAGCCACACATCTCTGCTGCAAGACACACACAGCCACACAGCTCTGCTACAAGACACATAGCCACACAGCTCTGCTACAAGATACACAGCTACATATCTCTGCTGCAAGACGCACATAGCCACACAGCTCTGCTACAAAACACATAGCCACACAGCTCTGCTACAAGACACACAGCCACACAGCTCTGCTACTTCATACACAGCCACACAGCTCTGCTACAAGATACACACAGCCACACAGCTCTCCTACAAGACACACAGCCACACAGCTCTGCTACAAGACACACAGCCACACAGCTCTCCTAAAAGACACACAGCCACACAGCTCTGCAACAAGACACACAGCCACACAGTTCTGCTACGAGACACACACAGCCACAAAGCTCTGCTGCAAGACACACACAGCCACACAGCTCTCCTACAAGACACACACAGCCACACAGCTCTGCTACTTGATACACACAGCCACACAGCTCTGCTACAAGACACACACAGCTATGCTACAAGACACACAGCCACACAGCTCTGCTACAAGACACACACAGCCACACAGCTCTGCTGCAAGACACACAGCCACACAGCTCTGCTACAAGACACACAGCCACACAGCTCTCCTACAAGACACACAGCCACACAGCTCTGCTACAAGACACACACAGCCACACAGCTCTGCTGCAAGACACACAGCCACACAGCTCTGCTACGAGACACACACAGCCACACAGCTCTCCTACAAGACACACAGCCACACAGCTCTCCTACAAGACACACAGCCACACAGCTCTGCTACTTGACACACACAGCCACACAGCTCTGCTACTTGATACACACAGCCACACAGCTCTGCTACAAGACACACACAGCTACACAGCTATGCTACAAGACACACACAGCCACACAGCTCTGCTACAAGACACACAGCCACACAGCTCTCCTAAAAGACACACAGCCACACAGCTCTGCAACAAGACACACAGCCACACAGTTCTGCTATGAGACACACACAGCCACAAAGCTCTGCTGCAAGACACACACAGCCACACAGCTCTGCTGCAAGACACACAGTCACACAGCGATGCTACAAGACACACACAGCCACACAGCTCTGCTACAAAACACACAGCCACACGGCTCTGCTACAAGACACACACAGCCACACAGCTCTGCATCAAGACACACAGCCACACAGCTCTGCTACAAAACACACAGCCACACAGCTCTGCTACAAGACACACAGCCACACAGCTTTGCTACAAGACACACAGCCACACAATTTTGCTACAAGACACACACAGCAACAGCTATGTTGCAAGACACACAGCCACACAGCTCTGCAACAAGACACACAGCCACACAGTTCTGCTACGAGACACACAAAGCCACACAGCTCTGCTGCAAGACACACACAGCCACACAGCTCTGTTACTTGACACACACAGCCACACAGCTCTGCAACAAGACACACAGCCACACAGCTCTGCTACTTGACACACACAGCCACACAGCTCTGCTACTTGACACACACAGCCACACAGCTCTGCATCAAGGCACACACAGCCACACAGCTCTGCTACAAGACACACAGCCACACAGCTCTGCTACAAGACACACAGCCACATATCTCTGCTGCAAGACACACACAGCCACACAGCTCTGCTACAAGATACACACAGCTATGCTACAAGACACACAGCCACAGAGCTCTTCTACAAGACACACACAGCCACACAGCTCTGCTACAAGACACAGAGCCACACAGCTCTGCTACAAGACACACAGCCACACAGTTCTGCTATGAGACACACACAGCCACAAAGCTCTGCTGCAAGACACACACAGCCACACAGCTCTGCTGCAAGACACACAGTCACACAGCTATGCTACGAGACACACACAGCCACACAGCTCTGCTACAAAACACACAGCCACACGGCTCTGCTACAAGACACACACAGCCACACAGCTCTGCATCAAGACACACAGCCACACAGCTCTGCTACAAAACACACAGCCACACAGCTCTGCTACAAGACACACACAGCCACACAGCTTTGCTACAAGACACACAGCCACACAGCTCTCCTAAAAGACACACAGCCACACAATTTTGCTACAAGACACACACAGCAACAGCTATGTTGCAAGACACACAGCCACACAGCTCTGCAACAAGACACACAGCCACACAGTTCTGCTACGAGACACACACAGCCACACAGCTCTGCTGCAAGACACACACAGCCACACAGCTCTGTTACTTGACACACACAGCCACACAGCTCTGCAACAAGACACACAGCCACAGCCGGTTTTTAAATGCGGCGGTTTTTCCGAATACGTCGGGTTTTCGTTCGGCCACGCCCCCCGATTTCCGTCGCGCGCATGCCGGCGCCGATGCGCCACAATCCGATCGCGTGCGCCACAATCCTGGGGCAATTCAGGTACAATCGGCGCAAATCGGAAATATTCGGGTAACACGTCGGGAAAACGCGAATCGGGCCCTTAGTAAATGTCCCCCAATGTATATAACACACACTTAACCCTTTATGGTGCACTAGGATAATATATGGAATGATTCTCTATGGAATATTCAGGTGTTTTTGTACATTGTAATTATATTCACACCCCGACCATCAACCAATGAAATGGTTGTAGCAGAGGATGGGTTATGATCATGTACATGGGGCATTATACAGACCAGGGGGGTCAGACCAGTTTGACTCTTCTCTGCCCCTTGTGACTTTTCCCCGCCCCTTGTGACTCTTCTCTGCCCCTTGTGACTCTTCTCTGCCCCTTGTGACTTTTCCCTGCCCCTTGTGACTTTTCCCTGCCCCTTGTGACTTTTCCCTGCCCCTTGTGACTTTTCCCTGCCCCTTGTGACTCTTCTCTGCCCCTTGTGACTTTTCCCTGCCCCTTTTGACTTTTCTTCGCCCCTTGTGACTTTTCTCCGCCCCTTTGACTCTTTACAGATCATTTGATTGCAGCAATGATGTTAATGTCCGGTGTAATGCTGAATCCCCGGGTTATAATTGGACGTCGCTGTGACCCTGTCGCGGTCCTGGATCACAGGTTCTGGGCTGGTTCCGCATTCAGCGCTGAGATAAAGAGCCGGATGCTGAGACATTTCCATAGAAGGGATTTGTTTGGATATTTCCTGGTGGATTTATTAGGGAGTCATTATACCCGGTACTTGTCACCTGCTGAATATTTTATGTTCCTCTTGTAATGGCGCCGGTGTCAGATATAGAATGTGAAATTAGCGCGTCAATCAGGAGGAAAGTCTCCATGGTGAGAGAGAAGTCGTGTGACAGCTCATACATCCACGTTCCATCGTCTGACTTATGTTTTATAGGTTTAATCATTTAAGTTTTCTTCCCCAAAATGTTCCCATTCTCTCTGCTCTATGGATTTAAAGGGGTCATGAAATCACGAGACGTGAGCCCTTCACATTCTTATTGATCCTTCTTCTTACCCTAAGATGTCATGTATTGGGGCAGATTTACTTACCCGGCCCGTTTGCGATCCAGTGGCGCGTTCTCTGCGGTGGATTCGGGTCCGGCCGGGATTTAATAAGGTAGTTCCTCCGCCGTCCACCAGGTGGCGCTGCTGCGCTGAAAAGCATCTGAACGCACTGGAGTTCACCGGGCCGGACCAAGTGAAGGTAAGCGCGTCCCAAGCGACACTTTTATTGTTTTAAATGCGGCGGTTTTTCCGAATACTTCGGGTTTTCGCTCGGCCACGCCCCTCGATTTCCATCGCGTGCATGCCAGCGCCGATGCGCCACAATCCGATCGCGTGCGCCAAAATCCTGGGGCAATTCAGGGGAAATCGGCGCAAATCGGAAATATTCGGGTAACACGTCGGGAAACCGCGAATTGTGCCCTTAGTAAATGACCCCCAATGTGTTCAGTGTTTTCGGCCTCCAATAATAATGAAGATAAGAGGGAAATATAACAAGCTACTAACTCACGTGTTTCTCCGATTCTGGTAGCTCCGGTTTTCTAATCCCTCCCCTGAACAGGGACCAGGAAGCAGCGTCTTTACACTGCCTTGTAATTATGCTCCAACTCCTGATCACACTGGGGCACATTTACTAAGGGCCTTGTGCTACTTTTCTGTGTCCACGCCCAATGGGGCAGATTTACTTACCCGGCCCATTCGCGATCCAGCGGCGCGTTCTCTGCTCTGGATTCGGGTCTGGCCGGGATTTATGAAGGTAGTTCCTCCGCCGTCCACCAGGTGGCGCTGCTGCGCTGAAAGTCATCTCGTCGCGCCGGAATGCACCGAGCTGGACCAGGTGAAGGTAAGCGCTTCCCAAGCGACACTTTTTCGGTTTTTAAATGCGGTATTTTTTTTCCGAATACGTCGGGTTTTCGTTCGGCCACGCCCCCCGATTTCCGTCGTGCACATGCCGGCGCCGATGCGCCACAATCCGATCGCGTGCGCCACAATCCTGCGGCAATTCAGGTACAATCGGCGCAAATCGGAAATATTCGGGTAACACGTCGGGAAAACGCGAATCGGGCCCTTAGTAAATGACCCCCAATATGTGTCACACGTGACCCTTTTGTGTCGCGGCTGCACTATTCTTCACACTACACAATCTTCATCAATGAAATGTGCGTTCTGGTACTTGGTCGGACCATGCGCCACATTTAACATACAAAACCCAACAGCCCAAGTCCAAGAAGCGCCACATTCAAGAAGAGTCTGCGCTACAATTCATGAGTCTGGCGCCCCTTGCACACTACACAGGCAAACAGCACATAGTGCAGCGTTTTAGTAATTGTGCTCCTGTATCATGTCTTAATGTGGTCAAAGTTAAGTATTTATCTGCATCCAATGAGTCATAGCAATTGGAGAAAGAAAAGAGGGATGCATATGAATGGGATCAACAAAATAACACTTTTATTGTATGACAAAAACATAGACAGAGTTAAAAACCATTAAAAAGCCCTAAGGCGGGCATAACACAATAACAATCAGACAGTAGTAATTGTGCCCCATCGTATACAGTCAGAACATCATTGCATTGTGTGATCAGAATTTGGATTCATTCTCCTGCACTGAAGACAACCAGCACCCTCAGTCACTGCTGGACGCACTGAATGACCAAACATCTGCCAGATACTGTGACTGAGGGCGCAGGATGTCTGCAGTACAGGAGCTTGAACCCAATCACATAAAATGACACCTCAAATCTGTGGGGAGCGAGACCCTGTGGCTTAGATTCGAAGAGTCAATGTAAAGCAGTGTAAAGTTACTGCTTCCTGGTTCCTAAGAGCAGATAGTTTAAAACCAAAGAAACCGCTAAGGCAGTGATGGCAAACCTTTTCGACGCCAAGTACCCAAACTACATTCAAAACCCACATATTCTTTGCAAAGTGCCGATGCGACAATTTTAACAACTCCCTGCTCTGTCACAGGTTTAGATTGTATAGGCACCTGAGGTCCCCAATACAGTAGAAAGAAGGAGAAAAAGCTTTGGTTATCACTGTATCTTCCTTCTAGGGTCCTGGGCTGCCTGACACTGTAAGAGGCCTTGAGTCCTGTCTGGAGAAGTCAGCAGTGGGGTGATGGCGCGGGTGCCCATAGAGAGGGCTCTGAGTGCCACCTCTGGCACCCGTGCCATAGGTTCGCCACCACTGCGCTAAGGGCTTATAGTACACATCACTCAGCAATATGAATACAATGTAGAGTTTTTGAAGCTCCTGGAAAACCTCTTTAAATCCTCCCCCGTATTCCATGCCCCTTGACCAATTGATATAACTTTCTACAATGTCTAATAAATGCTTAATCATTTTTCTTTTTTTATTCTTTCCCCCTTATGATAAAAATACAATCAAAATGAAGAGTAAATGTAAAATGAGTCTCACAGTGGGAGGGAGAAGCTCCTGCACAGTGTAACAGCCTGTGAGGCTCTAGTAACAGCCCCAGGAGCCCGTCTGGCTCATTAGCATAATTATAAAAGTTGATGTTAGAAGGAAGGAGACCATGGATATCAGATATAAGAAGATCCCACAGTCCTGGTGCCGGGATCTATGAGTAATGTCCCCGGTGCCCGGATCTATGAGTAATGTCCCTGGTGCCCGGATCTATGAGTAAGCAATCTCTTTTAAAATCTATTACATTTTATGTGCAATTAGTTTGTTCATGTAGAATCTATTTAATTCATTTGCATGTATGAAGTTAATGCATAACATAGTATCCAGAGCCTGTAGAGCCGGAACATTATTCCAAATGTTTTCTAAAATAAAATTAGGACTTTTCTTCTTTTTCCCATTTCCCTGTGACTGTCGCCGCTCCTCCGGATAATGAGCCTGACTGTTTCCGTGCGCCGCAGGTTGAGGCTTTATAGAGGAGCCTTTGAAGACGCGCTGTATACAGTATATACCCCACAGCTGCTATTTTGTCACTTAGGTGCGAGGCTTCCAGGGAGAGATCCCCAGCTTAATGATGTGTCTGACTGACAACTCTCATCTTCCTCCCGACACGCTGAACGCATCACTTCTCACCTTCACAAGTTCCGTCCTCGATGTTTTCAGATGTCGCTTCCCCCCACCGAGGTAACAAAGCAGAACCACAACGTGTAGATGTAAATCGGGTCAAGTGCGGTAAGTACGGAGCCGTCACACAAAGTTCTGGGGTCTCAATGCCGTCTCTTATACCTGGAACACATCAGGTCCTACCAAAGACCCTTCTTAGAAAAGTGTGTGTGGGGGGGGGTACATACTTTATAAAACCATTACCTAAAACTGAAGCACCCTACATCGTTCTCTCTGCAGGGAGGTTGTACCAAACATGAGCAATCTTCCATAGATGTAGCGAGCTACATTGGGGCTCATTTACTAAGGGTTTTGGCGCACACGATCGGATTTTGGTGCACGCGATCGGCTTTCACGCGACAGAAATCGGGGGGCATGGCCTTCGGACAAACCGACGGATTTGGAAAAAACGTGGAATTTAAAAAACGAAATGTGTCACAAGATCAAACACTCGCATGCACCGAGAAGAAGCAGGTGAACTCCGGTGGACCGTGGCGCAGCAGCGACACCTGCTGGATATCGGGTGCACGACCTTAGTGAATCTGAGCAGAACCCGAATCCACGTCGGAGAACGCACCGCGGGATCGCGACAGGACTGGGTAAGTAAATGAGCCCCATTGTGTCCTTCATGTGGGTTTGAAAGTCCAGTAACCTATAATATTGGCTTTACAGAATATAGGGGCAGCTTCATACCAGGAACCGAGCAGCTTGATGGAGGTCCGGGATGTCTTGGTAGCTCAGTCCTGGTGGAGGCCTCATCCACACCCACCAGGGCGAGCAGGGTAACGCAAGAAGACAGGGTGACAGGTTCCGGTAGATGGTAAGAGGGAGGCCTGTGGTGGTGATGGCTCAGCCACGGACTCACAGACAGAGACGATGAAAAACAGTTCCTCTATTAGGACGCAAACAGGTCGGCAGCCGTAACGGGTGTAACAGTAACATGCAGACGGCATGGGGGTAGAATCAAGTGCCTCAGGCCAGGAGGGATACCTGCAATTACCTGGGAGCCCAATGGGCTCTACTACATTGGCAGCACAATTTTGAAGTGTTTCATGCTCTCTGAATTCAGTAACTGAAGACCTAGAACTTTCGGGCTGAGTCTATATTTATAGACTCGAGGGGGATATTTTTATACAAGCGCCGGTGTATGATAGCCGATACATAAAGAGGCTTGATCTATCCGGCGGGGTTCTGCGCAGCGCTTATCTCTATGCCAGGCCCTGCCATGGGTGCAATGTTACAAATATTAGTTTGTAAACTTATATGCAGCTCATTTGAGGTGAGCCCAATGATAATAATGGATTCCTGCATATTAAATATTACTTTCATTGCCCCGCCTCCTTGTTCCTGATTGACAGGTCTCACTGTAAGGATATGCTGCTGTGTGGAACACTGAGAAAGTTCTGTTACATCATTCAGCACTTGATGTCATGTGACCAGGGTGATGTCATCTAAGATCCTGTACCCAGTTACATTTGCAACGTCTACTCCATGTATTTATCTGATCACGTGAAATCAAAGCAGCCTCCATGGACTTCTACTCCTCCCCCTCCTCCATAGAGGCTGCTCTGATTTCATGTGCTCTGATACATACATGTAGACGTTCCATATGTAACTGGGTAAAGGATCTTAGATTACATCACCCTGGTCACAAAATATTGAGTACTGAATACTGAGAAGAGGCAAAGGAAATGGGGGGTTGTATATCGGAAGGACTGACCGAGCAGGACACCCCTCCTCTGATTCCAGGCAATATAACATAAAGTTGATTTTATGGGGATGCGAGGAAAACTATTTTTAGCTACAATAAGGGTTTCAGTTAGTTATAAGGGCTCTAGGGGAACCTGTCACTAGCTGTTTTTGTAAAAAATTCATGACAGGTCCCCTTTAAACCCTCTTCCATATGAATCAAAGTCATTATAAATTTGCTTTCTGTATGGGTCTTTGTGAGTTAGTTGTTCAGCTGTGATTGCTTATGTGCTGCTAATGCAGCAGAGCCAGTCTGGCTCCCTAGGAGATTCCTCTCATCAAAGCTGCCCACTGCTCCACGCTGATGTACCTGTAAGCCAACGATGTTCACTATTGCTACAGCTGGACAATCCACAGCCCAGCTGGCCCTCCAAGGAAGGAAGGAGATTGCTGCAGGCTTCTAAGACTGTACATAGAGGAACTGTGATCTGTGTGTTTAGGAATCTTTGCAATACTCTGTGTGTCCCTCGCCTGCCACTACCATCACAGGCCTCCCTCATTACATCAGCCGGGGACTAGTCACATAATCTGAGGCTTCTGTGACCCCTGCAGCTTCGCCACCCTACAAGCAGCCAACCAGTATCATGTCTCCTGCTTCCCCTGCATGCTGTCAGTGGGATGAAACCATAGAAAGGATTACAGATGACAGATACAAACAGCAAAGGAAAATGCAGATGACAAGTCACAATGTGGCCAGAAAGTCCCCAGTCACATGCAAATACTATCTGACACCCATCTGAACGTTTCTAAAACGTTTCTAACAAATCTTTTAATAGTAGATCTGCCTAGTTCTTGTCTCAAACTTTAAGGTCCCGGAAGGCCTGTCAGTAACCTGCTGACTGGCTCGCGTCTCTTAAGCTGCATAGGATGTTTCAGATGCTGTATGCAGAATATTTGTATGAAAAGCTGAACAGTGAGTATAACATGCAGCTCACAGATTGGTGACAGGTGAGGTGCTTTAGGGAGGTTTTTCTGAAAACCCCTGAAGGGGCAATATTTGGGTGTAAATAGTAAACAGATGGTAACCCCTTCAGAGGGTGGTGCCGGACCCTGGCTACTTATAGCCATGGCGAGCTGCTAGGGGCACCAGTTTTCTGGATTGGCTGTTCGGCTGCCGATTCAGCAATATGTCTGGGTAAGGCGGCCAAACGCTAACTTCGAACATGACCATTGGGTCCTCTTAGCTCCAGTCGCTGCTTGATCCTTTGGGCCATTGGCTATGACATCACATCCATGGCACTAGTGGACCAATCCCTGGTCTCAGCAGTCCCACTTAAGGCAAGGGATTGGCCAGGACATCATATGTGCAACAAACATGACGTCATCACCGATGGGTGTTGGCAACTGAAGCCTGGGAAGCCAGGAGGGTAAGTTTTCTTCTACCCCCCCAACCCCCCTGCCTGGTGCTGCCCCTCTATTTGCTAATTTTTTAAATGGCAAAACCTCATAGGGGACAAATAAGCCGGTGAGGAGCGGAGTCCATGTCATATATGGGCCACTTACTTTGTCATCCTGACCAGAGCTTCCTGGTGTAATCCCTTGTACCTCCGCTCTGCTATTCCATGGACATTGATTAAACGTTACTTGTGTACAGAGCGTTAACCTCTTGTGACAAGGAGTCCGTGAGGAAACGGCTAAAAATAAAACTAAAGACCCAAAGGACCACAATTAGGGCTGTGACTCACGCTGAGGCCGCGCGAGGCTCCGGTGGCTCATTGGTTTTGGTCTCATTATTTTCCTATGTGTAGGACGTTATCCTGACCTTATACACGGATACCCAGACTTTCATCTAGAAGATTCTATTCAGAAGATTGTATTTGTGAATGGTTCTGCCGAGGAGTAATGAATGGATCCGATGAATGGAGAATAAAACTAAAAGGACATGAAATGTATCTGTACAAGGAGATTTCTGGGAGGGAGGGAGAGAGTAACACTGAGCCATCAGACCCCCCAGGGATAAACTAACCAAAAAAATGTAAAAATCAAATCATCAAATCATCCTTCTTCCCCAGAACAGATATAAATGAATAAACAACGTCTCCCACATCCCAAATGGCCGATCTATCAAAATATAATAATGATTATTTCCTGCAGCAACAGAAAAACAGACCCAAAATGTCTGAATCCGAAATTTTTTGCCACCGATAAAAATTGGAAAAAATGTGATCAACAGGTCAGACCCCAAAATGCTGTCAATGAAAATGTCAGATCGTCCTGCAAAATAAAGTGACAGCTGCTTATACCAAAGAAACTGGAAATACAAGTGATACAACATTTTTTTTTTAAATATATTAAAGGAAATCTCCCATCAGGATCCATCCTGATAAACCCGGGACATTCCTCATAGATCCGGGCACTGGATACCGGGACTGTGGTATCTTCTGATATTTGTTATTCATGGCCTCCCTTCCTTCTAAAATCAACTTTTAAAATTATGCTAATGAGTCAGAAGGGCTTGGTGCGTAGCTTCACAGGCGGTTACACTGAGCAGGAGCACCCCCCCCCCCCTCCATATTTATAAACTGACAAAGTGCAGTGCAGGTATCTCTGCTTAAATCTGCCCCTTCCCACCAGTAAAATTGATCCCCAAATTCTGTCTGCCTTTGTCTGTGTTGGCCCCACCCTCTTCAGGGTGGCTCCACCTACCATCATTTGGCCCGGCTCATGAGAGATGTGTGACAAGGTCCCTCACAATACTCAATGATAAATACATCATGCTGGGAATGGGGCAGTATTCTGGTAAGGACAGGAAGTGGACAGGGAGAGGACTTCCTGTCTGCGATATCCAAAGAGATACTCAGCTGTCAATCAAAAAAAGGAGGCGTGGTTCACTGGCAGCCTGGAGAAAACATGACTCTTCTCTTCAGAATTTGACTCTTGTCTTCTCATTTGCATACCAGAAAAACAGCTGTAACTAAGGTACAGCGCCTCAGTGACAGATAATTTTAGGCAATAAGGGGAGGAATTTTAACCCTTTACCAGCAGGTATTACTGGTCTGCGGAATTAAAATTCGGGTGAGAGGTCTTCTTTAAGACCTAAGCACAGCAACCGAGGAACCATCAGAAGAAGAACAAGGGGAAGGATGTGAGGGGCACATAGAAACGAAACTGAGATTGTGAGTGACCCAGAGGTTGTAACCCCCCAGAGGTCCACCATAGAAATCTTCATTACACAATTGGAGGTAGATCGCCTCCTCTACAGTCCCTTTACTCCCAGGCTGATCCTCAATATCACCAAACCTTATGCAATTTATTTCAATTTGGTGTTTAAAAAATGTACAAAAAGTTACACCAGATCTTCTATAGACGAGAAGTCTTCATTACGCATCGCAACGAAGATCAAATAGAGAACAAGCTGAGTATCCGCGACTCCCGCCTGACAAGGAGATATTGCAAATTGCAATCACTTGCAAGTTAATTATTCATCCTACAAGCTCCAGACCCGAGAAGAAGGAGCCGGCGCAGGGGAACACGGCAGGTTGCTATAGAAACTGTTGATATTGTTACCATTTTTCTTAATATCCTGTGTTACAATATATCAGGCTCCGGCGGTGAGAGCCCCGTGCTGGCGACACATTCACCGTGTGCGGCACTTCGCTGCAGAAAATACTCGGAGCGCAAACATTTCCTTCTGCCTCCGGATTTATGGCCAGAGAGGAAAACTGGGATTGGAAATGATATCAGGAGCGGAGGAGACATAAGGGGCACGGTCACCTATAGATGCTATTCAGCAGGGTAAATATACATTAAAATAACAAAGGTTTGCTTTTATTTCCAGAAACAGCGCCCCCATTGGATTGGGACTGGTAGTGCAGCTAAAAGGGGAATAGTCAGGGAGATTAGCGGACACTAAATGACCAGGGGATGTTATCAATAGGGATGAGCGGAAAGTTCTGTTTGGGTTCAGGTTTGGATAATGAAGCTGAACTAGAACGTTCGCCCCCACCGGTAACACATCAGAGAGGTGCTGGTGCCATTTGCGAGTGTTACCTTTATAATACTGGCACCAAAACCACTTTGTGCTGGCAGCTGGCAGCACGTGCACTCCATTTCCCAGGGATCAATTATCCTGTGATGTCATCAATAATCCTGTGATGTCATCAAATTAACACCTGTGATCAGTGTCAGCACCAATTCCAGGTGTAACCTGTTTAGGGGGACCCAAACGCTGGGTTCTGGTCTCTTCATCACTACTTTACCTACATGAAGCCTCAGTGGACCAGGTCCAGGTGTCCCAAATCACCAAGACATTCATTTTATTATGGGACACTACAAACTCTGCTTATCCTTAGATACTATCCTTAGATACAAACTCTGCTTATCAGGGGGTGCTGAGTGAAGTTCAGCTTTGCCTTCATCGCCAGAGGCTGCTCCATTGTGTCTGTGTGGTACCGCATGATGCACAGACCCAATTACTTACATAGGAAAGAGTTGTAAAGAGCTGCAGTACCACATTTAGCCACTTACATTTGGATGGTGCTGTGCTAACCCTTGTATCATAGACTCCACTAATCTGATCAGTGTGGATGCCGGAAGGTAAAGCCCTTCTTATATAGACGCCTATAATTGAGACTCATTTGTTATTGAGATCTACAGCCAGTGGCGGAACGGCCCCCCAAGGACAAGAGGATCCACCATAAACCCAGGCTGGACCCCAGAGCTGCAGCAGAAATGTCATTAATTAGTAATAAAATAATATCTAATGGGCCCAAGTAACCCTGGTCTGACACTTCCTCCAGCTGTGCTACAAATGTCTATGGTTAAATGTAAAACTTTAATAAAACCTCTACCACCCCTGTAGACTCTACCACCCCTATAGACGCTACCACCCCTGTAGACTCTACCACCCCTATAGATTCTACCACCCCCATAGACTCTACCACCCCTGTAGACTCTACCACCCCTATAGACGCTACCACCCCTGTAGACTCTACCACCCCTATAGATTCTACCACCCCCATAGACTCTACCACCCCTATAAACTCGCACGCACGCACTGGAGCGATCAGCACGCATCTCCAGAGCTCGATCACTAATCCACTTGAAAAAGGGGACCACTGATCCCCGAAACGCGTTGTGTGTCTTCTGTGTACCTTTTATGATTTAAATAAAAAGAAAACCTAAAGAAAACCTATTGGAACCATTACCTGGTCTTGTTGTGCGCCACCCGCTCTTGACTTCCCTGCACTTACCCCTATAAACTCTACCACCCCTATAGACTCTACCACCCCTATAAACTCTACCACCCCTATAGACTCTACCACCCCTATAAACTCTACCACCCCTATAGACTCTACCACCCCTATAGACTCTACCACCCCTGTAGACTCTACCACCCCTATAGACGCTACCACCCCTGTAGACTCTACATCCCCTATAGACGCTACCACCCCTATAAACTCTACCACCCCTATAGACTCTACCACCCCTATAGACTCTACCACCCCTGTAGACTCTACCACCCCTATAGACGCTACCACCCCTATAGACTCTACCACCCCTATAGACTCTACAACCCCTATAGACGCTACCACCCCTATAGACTCTACCACCCCTATAGACGCTACCACCCCTATAAACTCTACCACCCCTATAGACTCTACCACCCCTATAAACTCTACCACCCCTATAGACTCTACCACCCCTATAAACTCTACCACCCCTATAGACTCTACCACCCCTATAGACTCTACCACCCCTGTAGACTCTACCACCCCTATAGACGCTACCACCCCTGTAGACTCTACATCCCCTATAGACGCTACCACCCCTATAAACTCTACCACCCCTATAGACTCTACCACCCCTATAGACTCTACCACCCCTGTAGACTCTACCACCCCTATAGACGCTACCACCATAATAGACTCTACCACCCCTATAGACTCTACAACCCCTATAGACGCTACCACCCCTATAGACTCTACCACCCCTATAGACGCTACCACCCCTATAAACTCTACCACCCCTATAGACTCGACCACCCCTATAGACTCTACCACCCCTGTAGACTCTACCACCCCTATAGACGCTACCACCCCTATAGACTCTACCACCCCTATAGACTCTACCACCCCTATAGACGCTACCACCCCTATAGACTCTACCACCCCTATAAACTCTACCACCCCTATAGACTCTACCACCCCTATAGACGCTACCACCCCTATAGACTCTACCACCCCTATAGACGCTACCACCCCTATAGACTCTACCAGCCCTATAAACTCTACCACCTCTACAGACTATACCACCCCTACAGACTCTACCACCTCTACAGACTATACCACCCCTATAGACTCTACCGCCCCTATAGACTCTACCACCCCTATAGACTCTACCAGCCCTATAGACGCTACCACCCCTGTAGACTCTACCACCCCTATAGACTCTACCACCCCTATAAACTCTACCAGCCCTATAAACTCTACCACCCCTATAGACTCTACCACCCCTATAGACGCTACCACCCCTGTAGACTCTACCACCCCTATAGACTCTACCACCCCTATAGACTCTACCACCCCTATAAACTCTACCAGCCCTATAAACTCTACCACCCCTATAGACTCTACCACCCCTATAGACGCTACCACCCCTGTAGACTCTACCACCCCTATAGACTCTACCAGCCCTATAGACTCTACCACCCCTATAAACTCTACCACCCCTATAGACTCTACCCCCCCTATAGACGCTACCACCCCTGTAGACTCTACCACCCCTATAGACTCTACCACCCCTATAGACTCTACCACCCCTATAAACTCTACCAGCCCTATAAACTCTACCACCCCTATAGACTCTACCACCCCTATAGACGCTACCACCCCTGTAGACTCTACCACCCCTATAGACTCTACCAGCCCTATAGACTCTACCACCCCTATAAACTCTACCACCCCTATAGACTCTACCCCCCCTATAGACTCTACCCCCTATAGACTCTACCACCCCCATAAACTCTACCACCCCTGTAGACTCTACCACCCCTATAGACGCTACCACCCCTGTAGACTCTACCACCCCTATAGACTCTACCACCCCTATAGACTCTACCACCCCTATAAACTCTACCAGCCCTATAAACTCTACCACCCCTATAGACTCTACCACCCCTATAGACGCTACCACCCCTGTAGACTCTACCACCCCTATAGACTCTACCAGCCCTATAGACTCTACCACCCCTATAAACTCTACCACCCCTATAGACTCTACCCCCCCTATAGACTCTACCCCCCTATAGACTCTACCACCCCCATAAACTCTACCACCCCTGTAGACTCTACCACCCCTATAGACTCTACCACCCCTATAGACTCTACCACCCCTATAGACTCTCCCTTCCCTGTAGACGCCACAACCTCTGTAGATTCTACAATCTCTGAGGACTCTACCCCCTCCCCCTATGTAGACTACCTGCCCTGCATTTTATTTGGAGGAATTTCCCACAGGGACAGAGCTGGGTCGGTGAGGTTAGGAAGACTTCTATTCATTCTTTACTCACCTTGAGCTCTTTAACAAAAATGTTACACACTGAGTCATCCCTTTAAGACTGGGAAACCCCATTAGTAAATGTGTGTTCCCTTCTGAGTGATTATGGGCTTGGAGATTGTCCTGTTGTTGCAGCCATGTTAAAGTATCCAGGTTTCCCGTCCTCTCGTTACTTAATTGTGTCTGACACCTGCAGCAATGTGTAATTAAGCTTCTGGTCTTAGTGACCCCTCACACGGAGGAGCAGATATGAAAGGTGTCGCTTGTCACCGCCGGCGCCATATGGACGATTGCCAGAGCGCGTTATTCTAAGTTCTTATGACTAAATAGCGGAGAATATTCCGAATGATTCATTTTACTATTATAAAACAATTGGAACAGGACAATCGGCATCCGGCTCCCGTCACCCGGAATGGTGGCAAAATATTGATGAAACATCTTATTCCATTCCAAAACCGTGACCTTGTCTGTGTCTGGTGCCGCAGCTGAAATCTCTGAAAGAACTACTGGATTCATTAAAGGGAACCTGTCACCAGGGACCTCATTTTCACTAAAGACAGACTGCAGAAGCCAATTACTGCTGCAGTGCACATATGTTTTTCTTCATTTTCTAAGCATTTGCATTACAATATAATTGTATGTTATAAGTTATCTTGCACCTTGACAGAATCTCTTGTGTAGTCCCAGGGGTTGGGCTTTGGTTTGGATGCATTTCAAAAACATGTAACTTGTCTGTGCTGCAGACTCCTCAGCTCTCAGCCCCCACCTTTGTGCTCCTGTACAGCTCCTCCCTCTCCCACTGATGTCACCAGGCTGTGAGCTCTGTAAAGGAGCAGGAGGGAGGAGCTTTACAGGAGCACAAAGGTGGGGGCTGAGAGCTGAGGAGTGAGTAACACAGACAAGTCACATGCTTTTTAAAAAGCATTCAAACCAAAGCCCAACCCTTGGGACTACACAGAGGATTCTGTCAATGTGCAAGGTAACTTATAAGACACAATTATACTGTAATGCAAATGCTAGGAGAAAGCAGGAATGCAGATTTCCAATGAATGACAAAAGGCACAGATGAATTAATTCTGCCTAGGCTAAGAATAAGGCCCCGTGCACAAGACCATGCGCAAAAATGGACGGAAAACCGGGCAGGGTTTGCGGCCTCCCAACGGCCATCTCCATAGGAAGCTGCGTGAAACACTGCAAAAAGTTTTTCCAGGTTCGCTCATGATGTGGTGAGACACAAGTGCTGTTTTTGCAGCCAGTTCACATCCAACATTTTACGATCGTGTGTATGAGGCCTAAAGTTGGCAAAAGTATAAATGCAAATCATAATTTGGGATCTTGGCCTTCTTAGGCCTCATGTACATGACTGTGAATGTCGGCCATGTGCTGGCTGCAGAAACGGCACAAAGTGTCTCTCCACATTGTGACCAAACCTGGCGGCCCCTCTGCACAATGTAGATCAGGTCCCATTTCTGACCTCTAGGCTTGGTCACAATGTGGAGGGACACAGTCTGCTGTATTTGGAGCCAGCTCAAGGCGGACATTCACAGTCAAGTACATGAGGCCAAAGGAGGCCGAGGTCCCAAATTTTGAAGGGCATTTACACTGTTGTCCTACAAGTAATTGAGATACCGGTTTCCCTCAATCCACCCTTAGTTATGAGTTTGGTAATGTTACTCATTGTTCTTAAGCCCTTGGAGCTGACGGGAAGCCTCTCCTGCTGAGGAGGAGAATGGAGTGGACTGGGACTCATCATTTAAGGGTCTATCAGGGGGCAAAGTTTATCAATTTTCTTTGTTCCCCACATGGATGTGCTGGATACATGTTTTCCATCAGTGATTCACCATCATTGGTTACAATTATTCGAGATATTACCCTTCCCCACGAAAAACCATGTCCAACAAACTCCACCCTCACTATTAGCTTCACATTGTTAATGACAAATTATATGCTGAGATTATATGTTTTCTCCTTACACATTTGTTAGTGTGGTCAGAGGCAGCAGCTTGTCCATAACACAACCCATGGAACTGCAGGAGGTCTCAGACGATGGGAGAACACAGAGGGTTTCGAGGGGCCACGGCTGATGCTGCTCTGTAGAGATGATAAATAGAGGAAGCTCCAGCCATGAAATCCTAAGAAAAGATTCCAGCTCAGCCACACGGAACGCCAAGGTCCTTGAGCACGGATCCGGGCTGAAGCAGAGAGATAATACTATGGAGGAAATGTGCAATGCGGCTTCTCAGCGCACAACAGCCGTTCCTGGTTATTTATGCAGTTTACAGTAGTCATCGTTTCGGATGAGGCTCCCTTCTTTCTCATGGAACCATGAATAACACGGAATGGCCAGAAGCTGGATCACACATTTCCCAGAAATACATGTGTGCCGACTCTCGACAGATATGCAAGAGCCCCTTCAGGACCTTAGAAGGTTCTCCGAAGGTCTTTAATTTGTAGAACAAAAAGGGCGACAGAATGGACCCACTATTTTAGGAACTAAATGTCAAACCATTATAAAAATGGACTTGTAGGGATCCCACAATTTACCTACAGCGCATGGCACATGGTACCTTTGATCTGCCTCTGAATAGCAAGATGTTGAGCCAACTCCTGTGTGTTTTATGCTTTCTCTGTCCTCAGGATGAGAATTTATGGGCTCCTGCTCTGCTGGAAGGAGCTGTGGGGAACCCCAACATACATTTGCTTGGGACCACAACCCCAAATGCTAAATTGCAAGCAACACTGCTAGTCCCTAGGATGTATTCCCTCTCCTGAATGAGAGCCGGGCTGTACACGAGTGCAGTATCTCTAAGGTCCGGGCGCTATCATGAAAGACTCGCTGACAGTTGCCCCCTCTCAGGCAGGTGTCCGGTCCGATATATAGGTGTAAGACCTTATCAGCCAGGACTGCAGAGGCGTATAAATATATCCCGCTATCTGGAGCTGTTGACGTGAGGAAACATGTCCTCTCCTGGGCCTAGGATGAAATGTGCAAAAAAGTCCTTTAGTTTGTTAGCGGAGATGACTGAGGAACGTGACGGATGAGGAGCTCCATGGCCGCTGCAATCACGGACGCGTCGTCAGCCACAAAGTGCATGGAATCCACCAGAGGAGCGGCCGCACACAGCAGGATCCAGAAACACGTGGCCAGCACTTACATCTGATGTGTAGACATGAATGTGGTTTCTCTGTGTTCCCGGGTCACGTCCGGTATCAGCTCTGCCCTGCAGAAATACATGGGACATTGTCATCTGATTTTACTCCATTATACTACCACCCCCCTCCGGTAGGATATCAAATGTCTTCACCCTTTTAGCTATAACAAAGTATCATCCAGAGTCATGTAAAAATGAGCAGAGATTTGTAAAGCTTAGCGGTTGGTTTGGTAGTAGCTAGAAACATGGAAACATGGGTTCAGATTACATCAGCGTTAAGAATTATATTTTATAGAACCAAAGATACGGGAAATTCTTTAGAACTAGAGATGAGCGAGCACTAAAATGCTCGAGTGCTCGTTATTCGAGACGAACTTTTCCCGATGCTCGAGTGCTCGTCTCGAATAACGAGCCCCATTGAAGTCAATGGGAGACTCGAGCATTTTTCACTAAAAGAACAGATTGAAAGAAGAACACTGAAGAACACATTGCAGATGTTTCCATACATGTTTCCATACATCTGCAATGTGTTCTTCACACATATTGTTCTTCACTATCGTCCGAGCAACGAGCCGTTTCGAGTACTCTAATACTCGAACGAGCATCAAGCTTGGATGAGTATACTCGCTCATCTCTATTTAGAACCAAAAGACAAGGGCATAGGCTCTATACTTGACTGATTTCACACAAAATATGACCGTTCTCTGCTTATTTTCTAGTAAATTTGTGAGTGGGCACTGCATCCAGAAAGAACAACACTCTCTTCCTGACCACTTTTTTTCTGGCCATAGAGTCCTCTCCCCCCACTATACACTGATATACTGTGAGACCCATCTGAAAAAGTTGCAATTTATCTCTCTGCAGATCGGTCTTTTTTTTTTTTTGCACCTATGGTCGGACTTCATTTCGGGTATAAATCTGCAGAAATGGGATTGGTCATCACTAAATGTAGCTCCAGCTAGTCTCCGGGGCGGCAGGAGAGGGTTTGTCCAGCTCTTCCATCCTTCCCCTTTAAGCCTTGAGTTTCCCTGGTTTGACTTAATAACAATAGCAATCTTTTACTTCCACCCACTGCCCAAATGTATTATTCACACCTGAGGTTGTTGCTGTATTGAAGCATCTGTTATCTTCCCTGCAGAATCCCAGGCTGGTTTATGGTTGGTGGCTCGGCATAAGTTTATAAATAGGGACTCATTCTAAGGCTCTGGTCTCTGTCATGAGATTTCAGTGCGTCTGCATCTCCGCATCTAGATTGCTGCGCATACAGCAGAGCCAAATTGGCTCCATATAACCAGCCCTCCGACCACTGGATCATGGCTGAGGTATAACTAAATCCCTGCTCCTGTGTGTGTGCGTCCCGGAAGGACCGTATACAGTCTATAACCTGCTGATGTTCTGGACTCTGCTCCATTAAAAAAACTGGTTTATTTTTTTTAAAGATACCCCAAGTGTGATATCTGCCTCGCTGCTAACACCACAGGTCTCCCCTTTACCATCTGCGCAGTTACCACACACACATCGGGATTTCCCCCGGGGATCTCTATTGCCACTATCTCCTCTTCTTGCATCCTCCTCGCTGGCTCTGAGACGTGTGGATGAGGACTGTTCCTGTGGACCAAGCCCCTGTGACATAACTTTGGCTCTAGGATGCAACTACAGCCAGCCACTCCAGTCCCTGGGAATCCTGATGCCCCTACATTGCAGTCAGGCCTTGGTGGGACAACGTTACATGTGCCTCTTAGTATGTGAGCAATGACTGCTGGATAAGCCTCTGTCATGCATTCAAAGGGACTTTGCTCACTAGACAGATGGAGGAGCTCAGGTCATCTATTAATGATAATATATAATGATAATATTACAGCGAATAAAGTCCTGCGGCTCCTCTCCAATAGATTTGGATCCATGTAAATCTTGATGTAATGAGCTCCCCCTAGAGGTGGTTATGGGTAAAAGGAAATTGTAATTTCTATGGATGTTGATGTGATACAAATCTCTAGGGGTTGTATAGTAGTAGAAGAGTCTGTGACAACCTAAATAGGATGCCGCACCTTCCCCAGGATCAGCACACAGATTCTTTTCATTTTCATCCATTACATGTAGGGGTTAAATGTAACAAAATGTTGTTAGCAAGAAAGAAATTACAGGTCAAATACTATTTGCTTTTTCTGTGTTAGACCGAGATGTACGAAGCACAAACCTCGTCACACGAATCAACTCCCTTAATAGGAAAGCTGACAGCAGCAGATGGGCCATTGACTTATGGTAATGCTGTCCCTAAACTACAATAACCTCATTCATATTTCATTGGATGCACGGATCTTACAGAATTTCATTGCGTTTCATCTTCCTGCCTTGTGTGCTGTACAGTAGGTGCAGGAGCCACGGCCACGGCTGCACAATCTTTATTATTGCAGATTGATTCTTCCGTGATGAAAAAAAAGCCCTTTTATAATTATGTAAATTAGCCTGAAGTGCAATGCGGAGAGTCCCTATTCTGCCACCATATATAATACTGTAATACTAGGTCGCCAGGTCAGATTTAAGTTTCCGGGTAAAAGCTCCTTTAATAGGATTGATAGAAATTAACGAGCTCTAATTAAGTTTTGGTTAATAAAGGGTTAAAATTGAGAACTGGCACATGAAGAACTGCAGATACTGATAAGAGAAGGTGACCCCACCGGGGCCTTACCTCAGTGTGGGGGGGATTCCCAGGGGCCCAGTGGCTGTAGTGCGGCCCGGCACCAGAATTATGTCCCAGGTGTCCAGGGGAACAGTCCTCATCCACAGCCGTCAGGACCAGCGGGGAGAGGCTAGAAGAGGGGGGGGACACAATGTAGTGAACGGATCCCCCCGGGGCCCTCCTGATGTGTGTAGTGATAGATCCCCGGCAGGCGGTGAAGCATAGGCCCTGGTGTTAGCCGCAGCAGCCAGGGATCACACTTAGAGACAGAAATCTAGAACCAAAATCTCACAGTCTCTTTAATGGCTCAGAGTCCACCGCAGCAGGTAACAGGCTATAAACTCTCCGCAGACACACACAAGGCCATGGAATTGGTTCGCTCTGGAAAGCTTCTTGAAGCTTTCTGCTGTCCCTGCTGTGACCAGCGCCTGAGCTCTCTGCTGTCCCTGCTGTGACCAGCGCCTGAGCTCTCTGCTGTCCCTGCTGTGACCAGCGCCTGAGCTCTCTGCTGTCCCTGCTGTGCTCTGCTCCTGAGCTCTCTGCTGTCCCTGCTGTGACCAGTGCCTGAGCTCTCTGCTATCCCTGCTGTGACCAGCACCTGAGCTCTCTGCTGTCCCTGCTGTGACCAGCGCCTGAGCTCTCTGCTGCCCCTGCTGTGACCAGCGCCTGAGCTCTCTGCTGTCCCTGCTGTACTCTGCTCCTGAGCTCTCTGCTGTCCCTGCTGTGACCAGCGCCTGAGCTCCCTGCTGTCCCTGCTGTGACCAGCGCCTGAGCTCTCTGCTGTCCCTGCTGTACTCTGCGCCTGAGCTCTCTGCTGTCCCTGTTGTGACCAGCGCCTGAGCTCTCTGCTGTCCCTGCTGTGACCAGCGCCTGAGCTCTCTGCTGTCCCTGCTGTGACCAGCGCCTGAGCTCTCTGCTGTCCCTGCTGTGACCAGCGCCTGAGCTCTCTGCTGTCCCTGCTGTGACCAGCGCCTGAGCTCTCTGCTGTGACCAGCGCCTGAGCTCTCTGCTGTCCCTGCTGTGACCAGCGCCTGATCTCTCTGCTGTCCCTGCTGTGACCAGCGCCTGAGCTCTCTGCTGTCCCTGCTGTGACCAGCGCCTGAGCTCTCTGCTGTCCTTGCTGTGACCAGCCCCTGAGCTCTCTGCTGTCCCTGCTGTGACCAGCGCCTGAGCTCTCTGCTGTCCCCGCTGTGACCAGCTCCTGAGCTCTCTGCTGTCCCTGCTGTGACCAGCGCCTGAGCTCTCTGCTGTCCCTGCTGTGACCAGCGCCTGAGCTCTCTGCTGTCCCTGCTGTGACCAGCGCCTGAGCTCTCTGCTATCCCTGCTTTGACCAGTGCCTGAGCGCTCTGCTGTCCCTGCTGTGACCAGCCCCTGAGCTCTCTGCTGTCCCTGCTGTGACCAGAGCCTGAGCTCTCTGCTGTCCCTGCTGTGACCAGCGCCTGAGCTCTCTGCTGTCCCTGCTGTACTCTGCGCCTGAGCTCTCTGCTGTCCCTGCTGTGACCAGCGCCTGAGCTCTCTGCTGTCCCTGCTGTGACCAGCGCCTGAGCTCTCTGCTGTCCCTGCTGTGACCAGCGCCTGAGCTCTCTGCTGTCCCTGCTGTACTCTGCGCCTGAGCTCTCTGCTGTCCCTGCTGTGACCAGCGCCTGAGCTCTCTGCTGTCCCTGCTGTGACCAGCGCCTGAGCTCTCTGCTGTCCCTGCTGTGACCAGCGCCTGAGCTCTCTGCTGTCCCTGCTGTGACCAGCGCCTGAGCTCTCTGCTGTCCCTGCTGTACTCTGTGCCTGAGCTCTCTCCTGTCCCTGCTGTGACCAGCGCCTGAGCTCTCTGCTGTCCCTGCTGTACTCTGTGCCTGAGCTCTCTGCTGTCCCTGCTGTGACCAGTGCCTGAGCTCTCTCCTGTCCCTGCTGTGACCAGCTCCTGAGCTCTCTGCTGTCCCTGCTGTGACCAGCGCCTGAGCTCTCTGCTATCCCTGCTGTGACCAGCGCCTGAGCTCTCTGCTGTCCCTGCTGTGACCAGCGCCTGAGCTCTCTGCTGTCCTTGCTGTGACCAGCCCCTGAGCTCTCTGCTGTCCCTGCTGTGACCAGCGCCTGAGCTCTCTGCTGTCCCTGCTGTGACCAGCTCCTGAGCTCTCTGCTGTCCCTGCTGTGACCAGCGCCTGAGCTCTCTGCTGTCCCTGATATTCTCTGCTCCTGTCCCTGCTGTGACCAGCGCCTGAGCTCTCTGCTGTCCCTGTTGTGACCAGCGCCTGAGCTCTCTGCTGTCCCTGCTGTGACCAGCGCCTGAGCTCTCTGCTGTCCCTGCTGTGACCAGCGCCTGAGCTCTCTGCTGTCCCTGCTGCAAGCAGCGCATGAGCTCTCTGCTGTCCCTGCTGTGACCAGCGCCTGAGCTCTCTGCTGTCCCTGCTGTGACCAGCGCCTGAGCTCTCTGCTGTCCCTGCTGTGACCAGCGCCTGAGCTCTCTGCTGTCCCTGCTGTGACCAGCGCCTGTGCTCTCTGCTGTCCCTGCTGTGACCAGCACCTGAGCTCCCTGCTGTCCCTGCTGTGACCAGCGCCTGAGCTCTCTGCTGTCCCTGCTGTGACCAGCGCCTGAGCTCTCTGCTATCCCTGCTGTGACCAGTGCCTGAGCGCTCTGCTGTCCCTGCTGTGACCAGCCCCTGAGCTCTCTGCTGTCCCTGCTGTGACCAGAGCCTGAGTTCTCTGCTGTCCCTGCTGTGACCAGCGCCTGAGCTCTCTGCTGTCCCTGCTGTACTCTGCGCCTGAGCTCTCTGCTGTCCCTGCTGTGACCAGCGCCTGAGCTCTCTGCTGTCCCTGCTGTGACCAGCGCCTGAGCTCTCTGCTATCCCTGCTGTGACCAGTGCCTGAGCGCTCTGCTGTCCCTGCTGTGACCAGCGCCTGAGCTCTCTGCTGTCCCTGCTGTGACCAGCGCCTGAGCTCTCTGCTGTCCCTGCTGTACTCTGTGCCTGAGCTCTCTGCTGTCCCTGCTGTGACCAGCGCCTGAGCTCTCTGCTGTCCCTGCTGTACTCTGTGCCTGAGCTCTCTGCTGTCCCTGCTGTGACCAGCGCCTGAGCTCTCTCCTGTCCCTGCTGTGACCAGCTCCTGAGCTCTCTGCTGTCCCTGCTGTGTCCAGCGCCTGAGCTCTCTGCTATCCCTGCTGTGACCAGCGCCTGAGCTCTCTACTGTCCCTGCTGTGACCAGCGCCTGAGCTCTCTGCTGTCCTTGCTGTGACCAGCCCCTGAGCTCTCTGCTGTCCCTGCTGTGACCAGCGCCTGAGCTCTCTGCTGTCCCTGCTGTGACCAGCTCCTGAGCTCTCTGCTGTCCCTACTGTGACCAGCGCCTGAGCTCTCTGCTGTCCCTGCTGCAAGCAGCGCCTGAGCTCTCTGCTGTCCCTGATATTCTCTGCTCCTGTCCCTGCTGTGACCAGCGCCTGAGCTCTCTGCTGTCCCTGTTGTGACCAGCGCCTGAGCTCTCTGCTGTCCCTGCTGTGACCAGCGCCTGAGCTCTCTGCTGTCCCTGCTGTGACCAGCGTCTGAGCTCTCTGCTGTCCCTGCTGCAAGCAGCGCCTGAGCTCTCTGCTGTCCCTGCTGTGACCAGCGCCTGAGCTCTCTGCTGTCCCTGCTGTGACCAGCGCCTGAGCTCTCTGCTGTCCCTGCTGTGACCAGCGCCTGAGCTCTCTGCTGTCCCTGCCGTGACCAGCACCTGAGCTCTCTGCTGTCCCTGCTGTGACCAGCGCCTGAGCTCTCTGCTGTCCCTGCTGTGACCAGTGCCTGAGCTCTCTGCTGTCCCTGCTGTGACCAGCGCCTGAGCTCTCTGCTGTCCCTGCTGCAAGCAGCGCCTGAGCTCTCTGCTGTCCCTGCTGTGACCAGCGCCTGAGCTCTCTGCTGTCCCTGCTGTGACCAGCGCCTGAGCTCTCTGCTGTCCCTGCTGCAAGCAGCGCCTGAGCTCTCTGCTGTTCCTGCTGTGACCAGCGCCTGAGCTCTCTGCTGTCCCTGCTGTGACCAGCGCCTGTGCTCTCTGCTGTCCCTGCTGTGACCAGCGCCTGAGCTCTCTGCTGTCCCTGCTGTGACCAGCGCCTGAGCTCTCTGCTGTCCCTGCTGTGACCAGCCCCTGAGCTCTCTGCTGTCCCTGCTGTGACCAGCGCCTGAGCTCTCTGCTGTCCCTGCTGTGACCAGCGCCTTAGCTCTCTGCTGTCCCTGCTGTGACCAGCACCTGAGCTCTCTGCTGTCCCTGCTGTGACCAGCGCCTGAGCTCTCTGCTGTCCCTGCTGTGACCAGCGCCTGAGCTCTCTCCTGTCCCTGCTGTGACCAGCTCCTGAGCTCTCTGCTGTCCCTGCTGTGACCAGCGCCTGAGCTCTCTGCTATCCCTGCTGTGACCAGCGCCTGAGCTCTCTGCTGTCCCTGCTGTGACCAGCGCCTGAGCTCTCTGCTGTCCTTGCTGTGACCAGCCCCTGAGCTCTCTGCTGTCCCTGCTGTGACCAGCGCCTGAGCTCTCTGCTGTCCCTGCTGTGACCAGCTCCTGAGCTCTCTGCTGTCCCTACTGTGACCAGCGCCTGAGCTCTCTGCTGTCCCTGCTGCAAGCAGCGCCTGAGCTCTCTGCTGTCCCTGATATTCTCTGCTCCTGTCCCTGCTGTGACCAGCGCCTGAGCTCTCTGCTGTCCCTGTTGTGACCAGCGCCTGAGCTCTCTGCTGTCCCTGCTGTGACCAGCGCCTGAGCTCTCTGCTGTCCCTGCTGTGACCAGCGTCTGAGCTCTCTGCTGTCCCTGCTGCAAGCAGCGCCTGAGCTCTCTGCTGTCCCTGCTGTGACCAGCGCCTGAGCTCTCTGCTGTCCCTGCTGTGACCAGCGCCTGAGCTCTCTGCTGTCCCTGCTGTGACCAGCGCCTGAGCTCTCTGCTGTCCCTGCTGTGACCAGCGCCTGTGCTCTCTGCTGTCCCTGCTGTGACCAGCGCCTGAGCTCTCTGCTGTCCCTGCTGTGACCAGCGCCTGAGCTCTCTGCTGTCCCTGCTGTGACCAGCCCCTGAGCTCTCTGCTGTCGCTGCTGTGACCAGCGCCTGAGCTCTCTGCTGTCCCTGCTGTGACCAGCGCCTGAGCTCTCTGCTGTCCCTGCTGTGACCAGCACCTGAGCTCTCTGCTGTCCCTGCTGTGACCAGCGCCTGAGCTCTCTGCTGTCCCTGCCGTGACCAGCACCTGAGCTCTCTGCTGTCCCTGCTGTGACCAGCGCCTGAGCTCTCTGCTGTCCCTGCTGTGACCAGTGCCTGAGCTCTCTGCTGTCCCTGCTGTGACCAGCGCCTGAGCTCTCTGCTGTCCCTGCTGCAAGCAGCGCCTGAGCTCTCTGCTGTCCCTGCTGTGACCAGCGCCTGAGCTCTCTGCTGTCCCTGCTGTGACCAGCGCCTGAGCTCTCTGCTGTCCCTGCTGCAAGCAGCGCCTGAGCTCTCTGCTGTTCCTGCTGTGACCAGCGCCTGAGCTCTCTGCTGTCCCTGCTGTGACCAGCGCCTGAGCTCTCTGCTGTCCCTGCTGTGACCAGCGCCTGAGCTCTCTGCTGTCCCTGCTTTGACCAGCGCCTGTGCTCTCTGCTGTCCCTGCTGTGACCAGCGCCTGAGCTCCCTGCTGTCCCTGCTGTGACCAGCGCCTGAGCTCTCTGCTGTCCCTGCTGTGACCAGCGCCTGAGCTCTCTGCTGTCCCTGCTGTGACCAGCGCCTGAGCTCTCTGCTGTCCCTGCTGTGACCTGCGCCTGAGCTCTCTGCTATCCCTGCTGTGACCAGCGCCTGAGCTCTCTGCTGTCCCTGCTGTGACCAGCGCCTGAGCTCTCTGCTGTCCTTGCTGTGACCAGCCCCTGAGCTCTCTGCTGTCCCTGCTGTGACCAGCGCCTGAGCTCTCTGCTGTCCCTGCTGTGACCAGCTCCTGAGCTCTCTGCTGTCCCTACTGTGACCAGCGCCTGAGCTCTCTGCTGTCCCTGCTGCAAGCAGCGCCTGAGCTCTCTGCTGTCCCTGATATTCTCTGCTCCTGTCCCTGCTTTGACCAGCGCCTGAGCTCTCTGCTGTCCCTGTTGTGACCAGCGCCTGAGCTCTCTGCTGTCCCTGCTGTGACCAGCGCCTGAGCTCTCTGCTGTCCCTGCTGTGACCAGCGCCTGAGCTCTCTGCTGTCCCTGCTGCAAGCAGCGCCTGAGCTCTCTGCTGTCCCTGCTGTGACCAGCGCCTGAGCTCTCTGCTGTCCCTGCTGTGACCAGCGCCTGAGCTCTCTGCTGTCCCTGCTGTGACCAGCGCCTGAGCTCTCTGCTGTCCCTGCTGTGACCAGCGCCTTTGCTCTCTGCTGTCCCTGCTGTGACCAGCGCCTGAGCTCTCTGCTGTCCCTGCTGTGACCAGCGCCTGAGCTCTCTGCTGTCCCTGCTGTGACCAGCCCCTGAGCTCTCTGCTGTCCCTGCTGTGACCAGCGCCTGAGCTCTCTGCTGTCCCTGCTGTGACCAGCGCCTGAGCTCTCTGCTGTCCCTGCTGTGACCAGCACCTGAGCTCTCTGCTGTCCCTGCTGTGACCAGCGCCTGAGCTCTCTGCTGTCCCTGCCGTGACCAGCACCTGAGCTCTCTGCTGTCCCTGCTGTGACCAGCGCCTGAGCTCTCTGCTGTCCCTGCTGTGACCAGTGCCTGAGCTCTCTGCTGTCCCTGCTGTGACCAGCGCCTGAGCTCTCTGCTGTCCCTGCTGCAAGCAGCGCCTGAGCTCTCTGCTGTCCCTGCTGTGACCAGCGCCTGAGCTCTCTGCTGTCCCTGCTGTGACCAGCGCCTGAGCTCTCTGCTGTCCCTGCTGCAAGCAGCGCCTGAGCTCTCTGCTGTCCCTGCTGTGACCAGCGCCTGAGCTCTCTGCTGTCCCTGCTGTGACCAGCGCCTGAGCTCTCTGCTGTCCCTGCTGTGACCAGCGCCTGAGCTCTCTGCTGTCCCTGCTGTGACCAGCGCCTGTGCTCTCTGCTGTCCCTGCTGTGACCAGCGCCTGAGCTCCCTGCTGTCCCTGCTGTGACCAGCGCCTGAGCTCTCTGCTGTCCCTGCTGTGACCAGCGCCTGAGCTCTCTGCTATCCCTGCTGTGACCAGTGCCTGAGCGCTCTGCTGTCCCTGCTGTGACCAGCCCCTGAGCTCTCTGCTGTCCCTGCTGTGACCAGAGCCTGAGCTCTCTGCTGTCCCTGCTGTGACCAGCGCCTGAGCTCTCTGCTGTCCCTGCTGTACTCTGCGCCTGAGCTCTCTGCTGTCCCTGCTGTGACCAGCGCCTGAGCTCTCTGCTGTCCCTGCTGTGACCAGCGCCTGAGCTCTCTGCTATCCCTGCTGTGACCAGTGCCTGAGCGCTCTGCTGTCCCTGCTGTGACCAGCCCCTGAGCTCTCTGCTGTCCCTGCTGTGACCAGAGCCTGAGCTCTCTGCTGTCCCTGCTGTGACCAGCGCCTGAGCTCTCTGCTGTCCCAGCTGTACTCTGCGCCTGAGCTCTCTGCTGTCCCTGCTGTGACCAGCGCCTGAGCTCTCTGCTGTCCCTGCTGTACTCTGTGCCTGAGCTCTCTGCTGTCCCTGCTGTGACCAGTGCCTGAGCTCTCTCCTGTCCCTGCTGTGACCAGCTCCTGAGCTCTCTGCTGTCCCTGCTGTGACCAGCGCCTGAGCTCTCTGCTATCCCTGCTGTGACCAGCGCCTGAGCTCTCTGCTGTCCCTGCTGTGACCAGCGCCTGAGCTCTCTGCTGTCCCTGCTGTGACCAGCGCCTGAGCTCTCTGCTGTCCCTTCTGTGACCAGCTCCTGAGCTCTCTGCTGTCCCTACTGTGACCAGCGCCTGAGCTCTCTGCTGTCCCTGCTGCAAGCAGCGCCTGAGCTCTCTGCTGTCCCTGATATTCTCTGCTCCTGTCCCTGCTGTGACCAGCGCCTGAGCTCTCTGCTGTCCCTGTTGTGACCAGCGCCTGAGCTCTCTGCTGTCCCTGCTGTGACCAGCGCCTGAGCTCTCTGCTGTCCCTGCTGTGACCAGCGCCTGAGCTCTCTGCTGTCCCTGCTGCAAGCAGCGCCTGAGCTCTCTGCTGTCCCTGCTGTGACCAGCGCCTGAGCTCTCTGCTGTCCCTGCTGTGACCAGCGCCTGTGCTCTCTGCTGTCCCTGCTGTGACCAGCGCCTGAGCTCTCTGCTGTCCCTGCTGTGACCAGCGCCTGAGCTCTCTGCTGTCCCTGCTGTGACCAGCCCCTGAGCTCTCTGCTGTCCCTGCTGTGACCAGCGCCTGAGCTCTCTGCTGTCCCTGCTGTGACCAGCGCCTGAGCTCTCTGCTGTCCCTGCTGTGACCAGCACCTGAGCTCTCTGCTGTCCCTGCTGTGACCAGCGCCTGAGCTCTCTGCTGTCCCTGCCGTGACCAGCACCTGAGCTCTCTGCTGTCCCTGCTGTGACCAGCGCCTGAGCTCTCTGCTGTCCCTGCTGTGACCAGTGCCTGAGCTCTCTGCTTTCCCTGCCGTGACCAGCGCCTGAGCTCTCTGCTGTCCCTGCCGTGACCAGCGCCTGAGCTCTCTGCTGTCCCTGCTGTGACCAGCGCCTGAGCTCTCTGCTGTCCCTGCTGTGACCAGCGCCTGAGCTCTCTGCTGTCCGTGCTGTGACCAGCGCCTGAGCTCTCTGCTGTCCCTGCTGTGACCAGCGCCTGAGCTCTCTGCTGTCCCTGCTGTGACCAGCGCCTGAGCTCTCTGCTGTCCATGCTGTGACCAGCGCCTGAGCTCTCTGCTGTCCCTGCTGTGACCAGTGCCTGAGCTCTCTGCTGTCCCTGCTGTGACCAGCGCCTGAGCTCTCTGCTGTCCCTGCTTTGCTCTGCTCCTGAGCTCTCTGCTGTCCCTGCTGCAAGCAGCGCCTGAGCTCTCTGCTGTCCCTGCTGTGACCAGCGCCTGAGCTCTCTGCTGTCCCTGCTGTGACCAGCGCCTGAGCTCTCTGCTGTCCCCGCTGTGACCAGCGCCTGAGCTCTCTGCTGTCCCTGCTGTGACCAGCGCCTGTGCTCTCTGCTGTCCCTGCTGTGACCAGCGCCTGAGCTCTCTGCTGTCCCTGCTGTGACCAGCGCCTGAGCTCTCTGCTGTCCCTGCTGCAAGCAGCGCCTGAGCTCTCTGCTGTCCCTGCTGTGACCAGCGCCAGAGCTCTCTGCTGTCCCTGCTGTGACCAACGCCCGATCTCTCTACTGTCCCTGCTGTGACCAGCGCCCGATCTCTTTGCTGTCCCTGCTGTGACCAGCGCCTGAGCTCTCTGCTGTCCCTGCTGTGACCAGCGCCTGAGCTCTCTGCTGTCCCTGCTGTGACCATTGCCTGAGCTCTCTGCTGTCCCTGTTGTGACCAGCGCCTGAGCTCTCTGCTGTCCCCACTGTGACCAGAGCCTGAGCTCTCTACTGTCCCTGCTGTGACCAGCGCCCGATCTCTCTGCTGTCCCTGCTGTGACCAGCGCCTGAGCTCTCTGCTGTCCCTGCTGTGACCAACGCCCGATCTCTCTACTGTCCCTGCTGTGACCAGCGCCCGATCTCTCTGCTGTCCCTGCTGTGACCAGCACCTGAGCTCTCTGCTATCCCTGCTGTGACCAGCGCCAGAGCTCTCTGCTGTCCCTGCTGTGACCAACGCCCGATCTCTCTGCTGTCCCTGCTGTGACCAGCGCCCGATCTCTTTGCTGTCCCTGCTGTGACCAGCGCCTGAGCTCTCTGCTGTCCCCGCTGTGACCAGCACCTGAGCTCTCTGCTGTCCCTGCTGTGACCAGCGCCTGAGCTCTCTGCTGTCCCTGCTGTGACCAGCGCCAGAGCTCTCTGCTGTCCCTGCTGTGACCATTGCCGGAGCTCTCTGCTGTCCCTGTTGTGACCAGCGCTTGAGCTCACTGCTGTCCCTGCTGTGACCAGCGCCTGAGCTCTCTGCTGTCCCTGCTGTGACCAGTGCCTGAGCTCTCTGCTGTCCCTGCTGTGACCAGCGCCTGAGCTCTCTGCTGTCCCTGCTTTGCTCTGCTCCTGAGCTCTCTGCTGTCCCTGCTGCAAGCAGCGCCTGAGCTCTCTGCTGTCCCTGCTGTGACCAGCGCCTGAGCTCTCTGCTGTCCCTGCTGTGACCAGCGCCTGAGCTCTCTGCTGTCCCCGCTGTGACCAGCGCCTGAGCTCTCTGCTGTCCCTGCTGTGACCAGCGCCTGTGCTCTCTGCTGTCCCTGCTGTGACCAGCGCCTGAGCTCTCTGCTGTCCCTGCTGTGACCAGCGCCTGAGCTCTCTGCTGTCCCTGCTGCAAGCAGCGCCTGAGCTCTCTGCTGTCCCTGCTGTGACCAGCGCCAGAGCTCTCTGCTGTCCCTGCTGTGACCAACGCCCGATCTCTCTACTGTCCCTGCTGTGACCAGCGCCCGATCTCTTTGCTGTCCCTGCTGTGACCAGCGCCTGAGCTCTCTGCTGTCCCTGCTGTGACCAGCGCCTGAGCTCTCTGCTGTCCCTGCTGTGACCATTGCCTGAGCTCTCTGCTGTCCCTGTTGTGACCAGCGCCTGAGCTCTCTGCTGTCCCCACTGTGACCAGAGCCTGAGCTCTCTACTGTCCCTGCTGTGACCAGCGCCCGATCTCTCTGCTGTCCCTGCTGTGACCAGCGCCTGAGCTCTCTGCTGTCCCTGCTGTGACCAACGCCCGATCTCTCTACTATCCCTGCTGTGACCAGCGCCCGATCTCTTTGCTGTCCCTGCTGTGACCAGCACCTGAGCTCTCTGCTGTCCCTGCTGTGACCAGCGCCAGAGCTCTCTGCTGTCCCTGCTGTGACCAGCGCCCGATCTCTTTGCTGTCCCTGCTGTGACCAGCGCCTGAGCTCTCTGCTGTCCCTGCTGTGACCAGCGCCTGAGCTCTCTGCTGTCCCTGCTGTGACCAGCGCCAGAGCTCTCTGCTGTCCCTGCTGTGACCAGCGCCCGATCTCTTTGCTGTCCCTGCTGTGACCAGCGCCTGAGCTCTCTGCTGTCCCTGCTGTGACCAGCGCCAGAGCTCTCTGCTGTCCCTGCTGTGACCAGCGCCCGAGCTCTCTGCTGTCCCTGCTGTGACCAGCGCCCGATCTCTCTACTGTCCCTGCTGTGACCAGCGCCCGATCTCTTTGCTGTCCCTGCTGTGACCAGCGCCTGAGCTCTCTGCTGTCCCCGCTGTGACCAGCACCTGAGCTCTCTGCTGTCCCTGCTGTGACCAGCGCCTGAGCTCTCTGCTGTCCCTGCTGTGACCAGCGCCAGAGCTCTCTGCTGTCCCTGCTGTGACCATTGCCGGAGCTCTCTGCTGTCCCTGTTGTGACCAGCGCTTGAGCTCACTGCTGTCCCTGCTGTGACCAGCGCCTGAGCTCTCTGCTGTCCCTGCTGTGACCAGCGCCTGAGCTCTCTGCTGTCCCTGCTGTGACCAGCGCCTGAGCTCTCTGCTGTCCCCACTGTGACCAGAGCCTGAGCTCTCTACTGTCCCTGCTGTCACCAGCGCCCGATCTCTCTGCTGTCCCTGCTGTGACCAGCGCCTGAGCTCTCTGCTGTCCCTGCTGTGACCAGCGCCCGATCTCTCTGCTGTCCCTGCTGTGACCAGCGCCCGATCTCTCTGCTGTCCCTGCTGTGACCAGTGCCGGAGCTCTCTGCTGTCCCTGCTGTGACCAGCGCCTGAGCGCTCTGCTGTCCCTGCTGTGACCAGCACCTGAGCTCTCTGCTGTCCCTGCTGTGACCAGCACCTGAGCTCTCTGCTGTCCCTGCTGTGACCAGCGCCTGTGCTCTCTGCTGTCCCTGCTGTGCTCTGCTCCTGAGCTCTCTGCTGTCCCTGCTGTGCTCTGCTCCTGAGCTCTCTGCTGTCCCTGCTGTGACCAGCGCCTGAGCTCTCTGCTGCCCCTGCTGTGCTCTGCTCCTGAGCTCTCTCCTGTCCCTGCTGTGACCAGCGCCTGAGCTCTCTGCTGTCCCCGCTGTGACCAGCACCTGAACTCTCTGCTGTCCCCGCTGTGACCAGCGCCTGAGCTCTCTGCTGTCCCTGCTGTGACCAGCGCCTGAGCTCTCTGCTGTCCCTGCTGTGACCAGCGCCTGAGCTCTCTGCTGTCCCTGCTGTGACCAGCACCTGAGCTCTCTGCTGTCCCTGCTTTGACCAGTGCCTGAGCTCTCTGCTGTCCCTGCTTTGACCAGCACCTGAGCGCTCTGCTGTCCCTGCTGTGACCAGCGCCTGAGCTCTCTGCTGTCCCTGCTGTGACCAGCGCCTGAGCTCTCTGCTGTCCCTGTTGTGACCAGCGCCTGAGCTCTCTGCTGTCCCTGCTGTGCTCTGCTCCTGAGCTCTCTGCTGTCCCTGCTGTGCTCTGCTCCTGAGCTCTCTGCTGTCCCTGCTGTGCTCTGCTCCTGAGCTCTCTGCTGTCCCTGCTGTGACCAGTGCCTGAGCTCTCTGCTGCCCCTGCTGTGCTCTGCTCCTGAGCTCTCTCCTGTCCCTGCTGTGACCAGCGCCTGAGCTCTCTGCTGTCCCCGCTGTGACCAGCACCTGAGCTCTCTGCTGTCCCCGCTGTGACCAGCGCCTGAGCTCTCTGCTGTCCCTGCTGTGACCAGCGCCTGAGCTCTCTGCTGTCCCTGCTGTGACCAGCGCCTGAGCTCTCTGCTGTCCCTGCTGTGACCAGCGCCTGTGCTCTCTGCTGTCCCTGCTGTGACCAGCGCCTGAGCTCTCTGCTGTCCCTGCTGTGACCAGCGCCTGAGCTCTCTGCTGTCCCTGCTGTGACCAGCCCCTGAGCTCTCTGCTGTCCCTGCTGTGACCAGCGCCTGAGCTCTCTGCTGTCCCTGCTGTGACCAGCGCCTGAGCTCTCTGCTGTCCCTGCTGTGACCAGCACCTGAGCTCTCTGCTGTCCCTGCTGTGACCAGCGCCTGAGCTCTCTGCTGTCCCTGCCGTGACCAGCACCTGAGCTCTCTGCTGTCCCTGCTGTGACCAGCACCTGAGCTCTCTGCTGTCCCTGCTGTGACCAGTGCCTGAGCTCTCTGCTTTCCCTGCCGTGACCAGCGCCTGAGCTCTCTGCTGTCCCTGCCGTGACCAGCGCCTGAGCTCTCTGCTGTCCCTGCTGTGACCAGCGCCTGAGCTCTCTGCTGTCCCTGCTGTGACCAGCGCCTGAGCTCTCTGCTGTCCGTGCTGTGACCAGCGCCTGAGCTCTCTGCTGTCCCTGCTGTGACCAGCGCCTGAGCTCTCTGCTGTCCCTGCTGTGACCAGCGCCTGAGCTCTCTGCTGTCCATGCTGTGACCAGCGCCTGAGCTCTCTGCTGTCCCTGCTGTGACCAGTGCCTGAGCTCTCTGCTGTCCCTGCTGTGACCAGCGCCTGAGCTCTCTGCTGTCCCTGCTTTGCTCTGCTCCTGAGCTCTCTGCTGTCCCTGCTGCAAGCAGCGCCTGAGCTCTCTGCTGTCCCTGCTGTGACCAGCGCCTGAGCTCTCTGCTGTCCCTGCTGTGACCAGCGCCTGAGCTCTCTGCTGTCCCCGCTGTGACCAGCGCCTGAGCTCTCTGCTGTCCCTGCTGTGACCAGCGCCTGTGCTCTCTGCTGTCCCTGCTGTGACCAGCGCCTGAGCTCTCTGCTGTCCCTGCTGTGACCAGCGCCTGAGCTCTCTGCTGTCCCTGCTGCAAGCAGCGCCTGAGCTCTCTGCTGTCCCTGCTGTGACCAGCGCCAGAGCTCTCTGCTGTCCCTGCTGTGACCAACGCCCGATCTCTCTACTGTCCCTGCTGTGACCAGCGCCCGATCTCTTTGCTGTCCCTGCTGTGACCAGCGCCTGAGCTCTCTGCTGTCCCTGCTGTGACCAGCGCCTGAGCTCTCTGCTGTCCCTGCTGTGACCATTGCCTGAGCTCTCTGCTGTCCCTGTTGTGACCAGCGCCTGAGCTCTCTGCTGTCTCCACTGTGACCAGAGCCTGAGCTCTCTACTGTCCCTGCTGTGACCAGCGCCCGATCTCTCTGCTGTCCCTGCTGTGACCAGCGCCTGAGCTCTCTGCTGTCCCTGCTGTGACCAACGCCCGATCTCTCTACTGTCCCTGCTGTGACCAGCGCCCGATCTCTTTGCTGTCCCTGCTGTGACCAGCACCTGAGCTCTCTGCTGTCCCTGCTGTGACCAGCGCCAGAGCTCTCTGCTGTCCCTGCTGTGACCAACGCCCGATCTCTCTACTGTCCCTGCTGTGACCAGCGCCCGATCTCTTTGCTGTCCCTGCTGTGACCAGCGCCTGAGCTCTCTGCTGTCCCCGCTGTGACCAGCACCTGAGCTCTCTGCTGTCCCTGCTGTGACCAGCGCCTGAGCTCTCTGCTGTCCCTGCTGTGACCAGCGCCAGAGCTCTCTGCTGTCCCTGCTGTGACCATTGCCGGAGCTCTCTGCTGTCCCTGTTGTGACCAGCGCTTGAGCTCACTGCTGTCCCTGCTGTGACCAGCGCCTGAGCTCTCTGCTGTCCCTGCTGTGACCAGTGCCTGAGCTCTCTGCTGTCCCTGCTGTGACCAGCGCCTGAGCTCTCTGCTGTCCCTGCTTTGCTCTGCTCCTGAGCTCTCTGCTGTCCCTGCTGCAAGCAGCGCCTGAGCTCTCTGCTGTCCCTGCTGTGACCAGCGCCTGAGCTCTCTGCTGTCCCTGCTGTGACCAGCGCCTGAGCTCTCTGCTGTCCCCGCTGTGACCAGCGCCTGAGCTCTCTGCTGTCCCTGCTGTGACCAGCGCCTGTGCTCTCTGCTGTCCCTGCTGTGACCAGCGCCTGAGCTCTCTGCTGTCCCTGCTGTGACCAGCGCCTGAGCTCTCTGCTGTCCCTGCTGCAAGCAGCGCCTGAGCTCTCTGCTGTCCCTGCTGTGACCAGCGCCAGAGCTCTCTGCTGTCCCTGCTGTGACCTGCACCTGAGCTCTCTGCTGTCCCTGCTGTGCCCAGCGCCTGAGCTCTCTACTGTCCCTGCTGTGACCAGCGCCCGATCTCTTTGCTGTCCCTGCTGTGACCAGCGCCTGAGCTCTCTGCTGTCCCTGCTGTGACCAGCGCCTGAGCTCTCTGCTGTCCCTGCTGTGACCATTGCCTGAGCTCTCTGCTGTCCCTGTTGTGACCAGCGCCTGAGCTCTCTGCTGTCCCCACTGTGACCAGAGCCTGAGCTCTCTACTGTCCCTGCTGTGACCAGCGCCCGATCTCTCTGCTGTCCCTGCTGTGACCAGCGCCTGAGCTCTCTGCTGTCCCTGCTGTGACCAACGCCCGATCTCTCTACTATCCCTGCTGTGACCAGCGCCCGATCTCTTTGCTGTCCCTGCTGTGACCAGCACCTGAGCTCTCTGCTGTCCCTGCTGTGACCAGCGCCAGAGCTCTCTGCTGTCCCTGCTGTGACCAGCGCCCGATCTCTTTGCTGTCCCTGCTGTGACCAGCGCCTGAGCTCTCTGCTGTCCCTGCTGTGACCAGCGCCTGAGCTCTCTGCTGTCCCTGCTGTGACCAGCGCCAGAGCTCTCTGCTGTCCCTGCTGTGACCAGCGCCCGATCTCTTTGCTGTCCCTGCTGTGACCAGCGCCTGAGCTCTCTGCTGTCCCTGCTGTGACCAGCGCCAGAGCTCTCTGCTGTCCCTGCTGTGACCAGCGCCCGAGCTCTCTGCTGTCCCTGCTGTGACCAGCGCCCGATCTCTCTACTGTCCCTGCTGTGACCAGCGCCCGATCTCTTTGCTGTCCCTGCTGTGACCAGCGCCTGAGCTCTCTGCTGTCCCCGCTGTGACCAGCACCTGAGCTCTCTGCTGTCCCTGCTGTGACCAGCGCCTGAGCTCTCTGCTGTCCCTGCTGTGACCAGCGCCAGAGCTCTCTGCTGTCCCTGCTGTGACCATTGCCGGAGCTCTCTGCTGTCCCTGTTGTGACCAGCGCTTGAGCTCACTGCTGTCCCTGCTGTGACCAGCGCCTGAGCTCTCTGCTGTCCCTGCTGTGACCAGCGCCTGAGCTCTCTGCTGTCCCTGCTGTGACCAGCGCCTGAGCTCTCTGCTGTCCCCACTGTGACCAGAGCCTGAGCTCTCTACTGTCCCTGCTGTCACCAGCGCCCGATCTCTCTGCTGTCCCTGCTGTGACCAGCGCCTGAGCTCTCTGCTGTCCCTGCTGTGACCAGCGCCCGATCTCTCTGCTGTCCCTGCTGTGACCAGCGCCCGATCTCTCTGCTGTCCCTGCTGTGACCAGTGCCGGAGCTCTCTGCTGTCCCTGCTGTGACCAGCGCCTGAGCGCTCTGCTGTCCCTGCTGTGACCAGCACCTGAGCTCTCTGCTGTCCCTGCTGTGACCAGCACCTGAGCTCTCTGCTGTCCCTGCTGTGACCAGCGCCTGTGCTCTCTGCTGTCCCTGCTGTGCTCTGCTCCTGAGCTCTCTGCTGTCCCTGCTGTGCTCTGCTCCTGAGCTCTCTGCTGTCCCTGCTGTGACCAGCGCCTGAGCTCTCTGCTGCCCCTGCTGTGCTCTGCTCCTGAGCTCTCTCCTGTCCCTGCTGTGACCAGCGCCTGAGCTCTCTGCTGTCCCCGCTGTGACCAGCACCTGAGCTCTCTGCTGTCCCCGCTGTGACCAGCGCCTGACCTCTCTGCTGTCCCTGCTGTGACCAGCGCCTGAGCTCTCTGCTGTCCCTGCTGTGACCAGCGCCTGAGCTCTCTGCTGTCCCTGCTGTGACCAGCACCTGAGCTCTCTGCTGTCCCTGCTTTGACCAGTGCCTGAGCTCTCTGCTGTCCCTGCTTTGACCAGCACCTGAGCGCTCTGCTGTCCCTGCTGTGACCAGCGCCTGAGCTCTCTGCTGTCCCTGCTGTGACCAGCGCCTGAGCTCTCTGCTGTCCCTGTTGTGACCAGCGCCTGAGCTCTCTGCTGTCCCTGCTGTGCTCTGCTCCTGAGCTCTCTGCTGTCCCTGCTGTGCTCTGCTCCTGAGCTCTCTGCTGTCCCTGCTGTGCTCTGCTCCTGAGCTCTCTGCTGTCCCTGCTGTGACCAGCGCCTGAGCTCTCTGCTGCCCCTGCTGTGCTCTGCTCCTGAGCTCTCTCCTGTCCCTGCTGTGACCAGCGCCTGAGCTCTCTGCTGTCCCCGCTGTGACCAGCACCTGAGCTCTCTGCTGTCCCCGCTGTGACCAGCGCCTGAGCTCTCTGCTGTCCCTGCTGTGACCAGCGCCTGAGCTCTCTGCTGTCCCTGCTGTGACCAGCGCCTGAGCTCTCTGCTGTCCCTGCTGTGACCAGCACCTGAGCTCTCTGCTGTCCCTGCTTTGACCAGTGCCTGAGCTCTCTGCTGTCCCTGCTTTGACCAGCACCTGAGCGCTCTGCTGTCCCTGCTGTGACCAGCGCCTGAGCTCTCTGCTGTCCCTGCTGTGACCAGCGCCTGAGCTCTCTGCTGTCCCTGTTGTGACCAGCGCCTGAGCTCTCTGCTGTCCCTGCTGTGCTCTGCTCCTGAGCTCTCTGCTGTCCCTGCTGTGACCAGCGCCTGAGCTCTCTGCTGTCCCTGTTTTGACCAGCGCCTGAGCTCTCTGCTGTCCCTGCTGTGACCAGCGCCTGAGCTCTCTCCTGTCCCTGCTGTGACCAGCGCCTGAGCTCTCTGCTGTCCCTGCTGTGCTCTGCTCCTGAGCTCTCTGCTGTCCCTGCTGTGACCAGCGCCTGAGCTCTCTGCTGTCCCTGCTGTGACCAGCGCCTGAGCTCTCTGCTGTCCCTGTTGTGACCAGCGCCTGGACTCGGCTATTCCACAGATTGACAGTTCTCATAGTATAGAAGCCTTGTGTCGCCTCCGGTGATTAAACTTTATTTTCTCCAGACGCAGACTCCGCCCCCTTGTCTCTTGATTTGATTTAATCTGGAACAACTTACCACCATATTTTTTGTATGGACCATTCATATATTTAAATAAATTAATCATGTCCCCTCGTAGTCGTCTCTTTTCCAGACTAAATAAATCTAGTTGTTTTAATCTTTCCTCATAACTAAGACCCTCCGTACCCCTTATCATATCTGTGGCTCTTCGTTGAACCCTCTCCAGCTCCAGGGCCTTTTTATGGACCGGTGCCCAGAACTGGACAGCATATTCCAGGTGAGGCCGAGCCAGTGCCTTGTATAGTGTAATATTACATCCCTATCCCAGAGTCCAGACCTCTGATACATGACAGGATCCTAAAGTTCTCTTGTTATAACCAGTAGATTTTGTTGCTATTACTTTGTTGGGCATAAAAGACCTTTTGTGTTCTTGTACTTTCTCTAGGGCAGGAATGTGCACCGAGGATTCAGGAATACAAGGGGAGAGGAGATTGTGGCAGCGGTAGGATTTCTGGGACACACATAATGGGGCAGATGCATCATCAGTCTGGGACACGGGGGGCTATTTATCATCAGGCGGATCCTGGGGCAGGTCTTGGTCTGTTTTTGGAGCTTCGCTGCCCATTAGATTCATTAAAGTGATTTTGGCCCTTGTTCTTATGGTCTATTTTCTGTCTGGGATTTTTTTTTTCCAAAAGTCCCAAAAAGGTCTCAAAATGCATAAAAAGTCCCAGCACATAGACAGCAGGAACTGGAGGAACTAGCGGACTCAAAAGACTCGCGTCATGTCTCTGGCTTTGCTCTGTGTTGCACTCACAGATTAATAAGAGGTGGAAATAGTCCCGTGAGACTTTTTAGCAGTGAAAAGTCTCAAAAACCCTCAATTTGACTACTTTGAGACTTTTTTACACCAAAAAGCCCAGGAAACCAATGATTAATAACTCCACATCAGAGGTGGACGGGTCATTGCATCACAGGAACCTTCATTCTATGTTCTGATTGGAAATCCTCATTCCTGTCCTGTATCCCTTCTCCCTTGTTCTCTCCTCCCTCTGTACACAGATACACAGCCTGTGCGTCTCTCATTCCCCTGCATCCCCTGCCGTTTGCTATCATTAGGGGATAACAATATGATCAATGAGGGTCTGACAAGTGGGACTCCCGGAAATCAGAAGAGCAGACATCCAGCAGTACAGTGGTCCTGTTCTCACTTATGGGTGGAGCAGCCGGATGGGCATGCAGAAAGCTCAGCTATATCAGCGCTGTGCTCAGCAATTTCTGACACTCCCATATTATTGAATGGAGCAGCAGGACACATGCTCCACCTGTCCCTCCATCAATTAGTGAGAACGGGACCCCCGTGCTACAGATTGCTGGGGGTCCTGGAAGTCAGTAGATTCCTGTGCTCTGCTCCTCTGTTCACTGTTTCTTGGAATGGTCAGAGATACATGAGCGCTCTGCTCAGCTATTTCCATCATTCCTGTACAAATGAATGGAGCGGCAGGGAGCACCTCTCCACCCCTCGGTGAGAACGGGGGCCCCAGTCTCTGGAGAACTTGTGATTGTGGGAGTCCCAGCAGATCGTGTGTTAATTCCTGTCCTTTGGATCCCATAGATTTTCAGTCACCAAATGAAATCCAAATATCTTCCAATTCCCTTTGGACAAATCTTGTCACAGCAACCGCTCATCAGAATGAGATGAATTTGTGTTTGTACGTCCAAACTGATGTCACTCGCCGGTTCTGCGGATGCGGTACGGTGGCTGAGTGGTCTGCACTTCTGCCTTGCAGCGCTGGGGTCCTGGGTTCATGTCCCACAGTCAACATCTGCAAAGATGTTTGTTGTCTCCGTGTTTGCGTGGGCTTCCTCTGGGTCCTCCGGTTTCCTCCCACACTCCATGCATACTGGTAGGATGATTAGATTGTGAGCCCCATGGGGACAGGGACTGATGTGCAAGTTCTGTGCAGCGCTGCGGAATATGTGTGCGCTATCTAAGTTATTATTATTATTATTCTATTCCTCGCTGATTGTCGCATTGTTATCCATCTACTATGAAGACCTTGTTTGTTCTATGTTGTGTTTTCTGTTGATTTTTGGGCTTTTCCCTCCGTTTTTGTTTGCTTTTGTCATCAGTTCTTCCTGATAAATGATGTTTGGCTAAAATCTGAAGAACTTATTGTGATGCCTAAGAGCGATCCCAAAACGTCCCAGTGTCAGCGAGGATTATTCTCCGCGTGTCAGGCGGGAGATTCTCTTATCACTGGACTGACGGCTCCGGATCGGGAAGTATTTCACACTGATCCAGATGCTTTGTCGCTCTCTAAGCCGAGGACCCCTCAGACATAACTGCAGGATGATTATGTTCTGTCATTTGTCAACCTGATGAGCTGATAGCAATGGATTCCTAAGAGTCCAGTATCTCCAGTACACTCATCATGCAGGACGTGTTACATTGTAGCATCCCGCCCTGAGCCCCCGGAGTAACCGACATTCAGAAGATACTAAGTTTCCTATTGGGACGAGAAGATCCATAAGAATTTAAAACCCTGTTCCGCTAACACCCAATTGGACATGTTGTTTAAATTTTGGGGAGATCGTCCGTTCCCAAGATGTGGGAGGTGTGGCCTAAAGAAATGGGAGTGGCATCTGCTTATGATGTATTCTATGGATATGTCATACATTGTCTATATGGAAAACCCCTTTAAAAAATAACGAAACGTCTCAGTTTTCCTAGATCCCCCTCTATGATCAGCCGCGTACAGGTGCTTGTCCCCCCTCCGCAGGGTCATGGGATCTCACTAATTTTTGGTCTCTCCACCCATTCTAACTTTTCTGTAGCCCCTTCTATCATTCAGCTTTCTACTGTCAGGTGGGCGGTACCAGACTGTCTGCTCCAGCCCAGGGCCACCCACCTGACAAATTGGGGCAGATTTACTTACCGGGCCCATTCGCGATCCAGCGGCGCCTTCTCTGCACAGGATTCGGGTCCGGCTGGGATTTAAGAAGGTAGTTCCTCCGCCGTCCACCAGGTGGCGCTGCTGCGCCGAAAATAATCTTAACGCCCCGGAATGCACCATCCCATAGCAGGTGAAGGTGAGCGCTTCCCAAGCGACACATTTCGGTTTTTAAATGCGGCGGTTTTTCCGAATACGTCGGGTTTCCGTTCGGCCACGCCCCCCCGATTTCTGTCGCGCGCATGCCGGCCCCGATGCGCCACAATCCGATCGCGTGCGCCAAAAACCCGGGGCAATTCATGTACAAGCGGCGCAAATCGGAAATATTCGGGTAACACGTCGGGAAAACGCGAATCGGGCCGTTAGTAAATGACCCCCACTATATGTACTGATTTCATGGAAACGGCAAGGACTAGGGAAGAAATTCTGACCGTGCCGGAATCAGTGGAGCAGCACCATTTATAGTAGTTGTGCCAACTATTTACAGGGAACCTGCCATCAGGTTTTACTCCACTAAACTACTACTCCCCTCAGGTAGAAAATGAAATGTCCTTTCTAAATCCCTTCATTTATATGAAATCTCATCTGTTTACCTAAACAAAATCTCCCCCAAAGTCAGGCAAATATGACTCATCTCATTTTCACATGAGATGAGTCAAGTTTAGTGGTTGCAGGCACATCATCTGCCTCTATCTTTGGTTCTATAGCACCTAGAAACATAATTGTGTCTTATTAAAGATAAGAATCTCAACTTTCAGATCCCAACTTATGGATCTGTGAGCTACAGAACTGGACCTAGGAAGGAACTCGATCTATATCTGCTGCTTCTATTTCCAAGTGCATCTTTAGCTATATCTCAGGTTCTGTAGCTCATAAAGCCATAAGCCTGTTGTACTGAAAGATGAGATCCTTCTCTTTAATATGAGCCCTGGGTCCTCACTAACGTGTGGAGCAGAGTGTGGTAAATAGCCGCCCATCTCCAGCACTCTCATAGACAGCAAATGGTAGTGCAGGAGATAGCTGGGCGCTGTGCTCAGCAACATCTAACACCACCATGCACCTGAATGCCGCTCCACCCATTAGTGAGATATGGATCTCAACTCTCTACATTGCTGGGGGTCCCGCTCCAATTTGTCTCCCAGTAGTCGGGCCCTCAATGATCGGCTTATTGTTCCATATCCTGGGGGAAGGGGGATATAATTTGCATACCTTCTCCCAGGATTCATTGCCTTTCAAGAACCAGACATTACCTGGATCTAGAGAATGAAGAGCAGCAGCCCCTCCTGAGGCTTCCTATGGAAAGGACCTTCTCTCCTTAGGATTCTGTCCCCATACAGAATATTCCCTGATATGTAAACAAGGGAGAATATTATGGATATGATAAACAGTGGGAGATCCTGGAACATCTTATCTTCAAAATATTTGTAGAAATCTGGGCATGACCCTGGCAGGGGGCGGCTGTGACTACTGTGTGACATCGAGTAACACGACATCTAGAAGTGCATCAATAATCGCCGTGTGACAAGGTCCCGGGTGTCACTCACCGGAGCATCGGCCGTCACTCACAGTAAGTGACACAGACAGCAGCAAGAGCATGGGGGAGACGGCTGCTGAGTCACAGGAGGCTCCATACAATTAGCCAGATATATGGAGTATGCGAGGAGCAGAGAGTATATACTCCAGCCATGGTATATAGCTTCTACTATGTAGATACCTTGATAGTAATCCTATATTAACCCTACATGAACTCTAGTCCTCCAATTTTGACTTTACATGATGACAAACATTAATTTAATCTTTCTCATGTTGTAGTATTGGACACTATGTACAGTCTACTCAGCTCCTCCTGCTCTATAACATGCTGCCTGCAGATAGGATACTATGTACAGTCTACTCAGCTCCTCCTGCTCTATAACATGCTGCCTGCAGATAGGACACTATGTACAATGTGCTCAGCTCCTCCTGCTCTATAACATGCTGTCTGCAGATAGGACACTATGTACAATCTGCTCAGCTCCTCCTGCTCTATAACAGGCTGCCTGCAGATAGGACACTATGTACAATCTGCTCAGCTCCTCCTGCTCTATAACATGCTGCCTGCAGATAGGACACTATGTACAATCTGCTCAGCTCCTCCTCCTCTATACCATGCTGCCTGCAGATAGGACACTATGTACAATGTGCTCAGCTCCTCCTGCTCTATAACATGCTGCCAGCAGATAGGACACTATGTACAATCTTCTCAGCTCCTCCTGCTCTATAACATGCTGCCAGCAGATAGGACACTATGTACAATCTTCTCAGCTCCTCCTGCTCTATAACATGCTGCCAGCAGATAGGACACTATGTACAATCTTCTCAGCTCCTCCTGCTCTATAACATGCTGCCTGCAGATAGGACGCATACACAGGGATGTGCACATCCTCCATTTTTTTGTATGGCAGGTCGGGTGGCCGGGCGCCCTGACGCCGTGGGCCCCATAGAAACTGCTATGGCTGCTTCCCGTGTAGTTACGCCCCTGCACATACAGATGAGACGATGGGGCAGCTTTACTTACCCGGTCCATTCGCGATCCAGCGACACGTTCTCTGCGTTGGTTCGGGTCCGGCTGGGATTCACTAAGGCAGTTCCTCTGCCGTCCACCAGGTGGCGCTGCTGTGCTGAAGTTCACTGAAATGCACTCAAGTACACCGGCCTATTCCTGGTGAAGGTAAGTGCAAGCTGCGTGACACTTTTTGTTTTTTAAATGCGGCGGTTTTTCCGAATCCGTCGGGTTATCGTTTGGCCACGCCCCCCGATTTCCATCACGTGCATGCCGGCGCCGATGCGCCAAAATCCGATCGCGTGCGCCAAAAACCCGGGGCAATTCAGGGGAAATCAGCGCAAATTGGAAATATTCGGGTAACACGTCGGGAAAACGCGATTCGGGCCCTTAGTAAATGACCCCCTATATTTTAATGTTATTGGTTTACTTCAAGCAGCTCATGAAATATAATTATATGATAGATTTTATATCAAATATCTATTAGAAAACTCGTAAACAGACAAGAAAATGTCACATAGATGGAGAAAAGTGACATTCAGTGTGACCCAACATAAAGGGGCGTAGTGTGGAGGCTCCTCTAAGAGACTTTGGGGGTTATTTATCATTGGTTCTTCTGAGATATTTCGGCGGACAAAAAAAGTCTCAGAGTAATCGCATTGAGGGGTTTTTGAGACTTTTCACTGCTAAAAAGTCTCCTAGTTCCTCCAGTGCCACTTTTTGCACTATTTATGCATTTTCAGACTTTTTTGGGACGTTTTGAAAAAAAAAAAACCCAAACAGAAAATGGACCATAAGAAGATTTTTTAAAGGGCCAAAGACACTTTACTGAATCTGATGGGCAGCGAAGCTCCAGAAATAGACCTAGGACTGTCCCCAGGATCCGCCTGATGATAAATGACCCCCGTGACCCTATTTCTGTAAATTGCTTCTCTGTAAATGTCACCTTTGTTTTCCCGTTGGTTTCAGTCTTAAATAGAGACTTGACCTGTGGCGTCTCCCGTGACCGGACTGTCAGTGGACGTCTCTCCAGGGACACGTTACCCGTCAGACATCTATAGGATCTGTCAGGCTGATGATGTTATATAATAAGATGTAGCAGGTCAGGATGGAAAAGGAAATGAATGGATGTTCCGGAACCTTCTGGATCTTATCTATACGCAGGGCCGGATTAAGGGTGGTGGGGGCCCCTGGGCGCAAACTGGTGGGGGCCCTTCCAACAATGTTTTTGGAGGTATGTAGCCTGCCAGCCCCCTTTAGTATATAGCCTGCCATCCCTCTGTAGTATATAGCCTGCCAGCCCCCTTTAGTATATAGCCTGTCAGCCCCCTGTAGTATACAGCCACCAGTCCCCTGTATAAAATGGTGATCTCAGCTGAGCTGAGTTGCTGACTGTCGGAAACTAGTGGGGGCCCCTTAAAAATTAAAAAGTGTTGGGGGCCCCGGGGCTCGAGCCCCAGGAGCCCCTCCTTTAACCTGGCCCTGTCTATATGTATGGAGACTCTTTTGCTTTGTGGCTTCCATAGAGGTCGCCAGGGTCGTGTCCTGTTACTGGTGATTTTTGTTCTGACCCTAATTTATACATTTTCTAGTTCACATTCTGTTCCAAATTTATCCAACCTGATAGAGTGAGGCTGCAGTGTAAAGCACGGTGTACACCCACAACTGGAACTTCTGTTTTGATAATTTAACCCCTTAAGAACACAGCTCTTGTTTTTGCTTTTGCATAACTTTTTTTATTTCTCTGTGTGCAGAGCCGTATGAGGACTGGTTTTCTGCTTAACAAATTGAACTTCCTAGTGATAATATTTAATATTCCGAGTACTAGGAACCTGGAAAAAAATTCCCAAGGCAGAGAAACCCACAAAAAAATCCCCCATTTTTTCACCATACATGTTTCTGCCCTGTGCGCCCTGAGCTTTCACTGTGCGCCCCAAATGACACCTCCCATTTGTTCTTTGAGTCAGTACGATCACAGAGATACCACATTTATATTGGTTTTATTATGTTTTAGTAGATGTAAAAAATGTCAATCTTTTCTATTGCAGTATGTGGAGATTTTCCTATCAATCTATGATGGTGTGCCACCAGCACACTATTATAGACTGTGCTGAATGAGCCACAGAGTCCTGGCTGCTGCAGCACTGGATCTGACCCAAGATGTCACCACCAGCAATTACATACCCCCGGCAGCTTTGTGTTGAGCCCTTCCCCTCTGAATTAATGCTGTAATATTCAACCAGAAGCCAGAGCAGAGGGGGGAGGGGCTATTAAATACCTTGTTGTAAAGAGCTGAGAGCACAGCAGTGTGAGTGTCCAGCACCAATGCTGTAAAGCCGACTGCAATGACTATATATCAATTTTTCAGTCCTGTAGCCACTAACAACATGAAGAAAGGTAAGATACAAATCACTGGCTACAACCTGCAGGACAAAGCCGCTTTATTACATCCCCTGCCCTTTAATAATATCCATGTATATTCCTAATTGACAAGAGATTTCCTACAGAGGAGGTAAGTAGCGGTGTATGTTATGGGTCCCCTATATGCTGGTATTTATATTACAGTGGGAGCCCCCTATAAGGACCCCCTGCTATTACACATAATGACTGCAACATTAATGCGACTGAGAGAAATAGAAACAGCCCATTAGTGTCACATGAAACAAGTCACAATGATCGGATCTCCCATCACACACAAAGAAGAAGAGAAGCCGCAAATAATCGCGTTTTATCCCGTCAATCATCAACCGCACGTGGAGACTTCACTGTCAGGACTGGATGAGGATCCTCATAGAGGGATCAGGGGAGGCCACACATTGTGCATCAGATGCCACATTACAGGATGGCACAATACAGGGTGGCCCATTATAGGATGCCATAGTACAGGATGCCACATTACAGGATGGCACATTACAGGATGCCACATTACAGGATGCCATAGTACAGGATGCCACATTACAGGATGGCACATTACAGGATGCCATAGTACAGGATGGCACATTACAGGATGCCATAGTACAGGATGGCACATTACAGGGTGCCACATTACAGGATGCCATAGTACAGGATGGCACATTACAGGATGCCATAGTACAGGATGGCACATTACAGGGTGGCACATTATAGGATGCCACATTACAGGATGCCACATTACAGGATGCCATAGTACAGGATGCCACATTACAGGATGGCACATTACAGGATGCCACATTACAGGATGCCATAGTACAGGATGCCACATTACAGGATGGCACATTACAGGATGCCACATTACAGGATGCCACATTACAGGATGGCACATTACAGGATGCCATAGTACAGGATGCCACATTACAGGATGGCACATTACAGGATGCCACATTACAGGATGCCATAGTACAGGATGCCACATTACAGGATGGCACATTACAGGATGCCACATTACAGGATGGCACATTACAGGGTGCCACATTACAGGATGCCATAGTACAGGATGGCACATTACAGGATGGCACATTACAGGATGACACATTACAGGATGCCACATTACTGGGTGGCACATTACAGGGTGGCACATTACAGGGTGGCACATTACAGGATGCCATAGTACAGGATGGCACATTACAGGATGCCACATTACAGGATGGCACATTACAGGATGCCATAGTACAGGATGGCACATTACAGGATGCCACATTACAGGATGGCACATTACAGGATGCCACATTACAGGATGGCACATTACAGGGTGGCACATTACAGGATGGCACATTACAGGATGCCACATTACAGGATGGCACATTACAGGGTGGCACATTACAGGGTGGCACATTACAGGATGGCACATTACAGGATGCCACATTACAGGATGGCACATTACAGGGTGGCACATTACAGGATGGCACATTACAGGATGCCACAATACAGAGTGGCCCATTATAGGATGCCACATTACAGGATGGCACATTACAGGGTGCCACATTACAGGATGCCACATTACAGGATGCCACATTATAGGATGCCACATTACAGGATGCCACATTACAGGATGCCATAGTACAGGATGGCACATTACAGGATGGCACATTACAGGATGGCACATTACAGGGTGCCACATTACAGGATGCCACATTACAGGATGGCACATTACAGGGTTGCACATTACAGGATGCCACATTACAGGATGGCACATTACAGGGTGGCACATTACAGGATGGCACATTACAGGATGCCACAATACAGAGTGGCCCATTATAGGATGCCACATTACAGGATGGCACATTACAGGGTGCCACATTACAGGATGCCACATTACAGGATGCCACATTATAGGATGCCACATTACAGGATGCCATAGTACAGGATGGCACATTACAGGATGGCACATTACAGGATGGCACATTACAGGGTGCCACATTACAGGATGCCACATTACAGGATGGCACATTACAGGGTGGCCCATTACAGGATGCCACATTACAGGATGCCATAGTACAGGATGGCACATTACAGGATGGCACATTACAGGGTGGCACATTACAGGATGCCATAGTACGGGGTGGCCCATTACAGGATGCCACATTACAGGATGCCATAGTACAGGATGGCACATTACAGGATGGCACATTACAGGATGGCACATTACAGGATGGCACATTACAGGGTGGCACATTACAGGATGCCACATTACAGGATGGCACATTACAGGGTGGCACATTACAGGATGGCACATTACAGGGTGGCACATTACAGGATGGCACATTACAGGATGCCACATTACAGGGTGGCACATTACAGGATGCCACATTACAGGATGCCACAATACAGAGTGGCCCATTAAAGGATGCCACATTACAGGATGCCACATTACAGGGTGCCACATTACAGGATGCCACATTACAGGGTGGCACATTACAGGGTGGCACATTACAGGGTGGTACATTACAGGATGCCACATTACTGGATGCCACATTACAGGGAGCCATATTACAGGGTGGTACATTACAGGATGCCACATTACAGGATGCCATAGTACAGGATGCCACATTACAGGATGGCGCATTACAGGATGGCACATTACAGGGTGGCACATTACAGGGAGGCACATTACAGGATGCCATAGTACAGGATGCCACATTACAGGATGGCACATTACAGGATGGCACATTACAGGGTGCCACATTACAGGGTGGCACATTAAAGGATGCCACATTAAAGGATGCCACATTACAGGATGCCACATTACAGGGAGCCACATTACAGGGTGGCACATTGCACGATGCCACATTACAGGATGCCATAGTACAGGATGCCACATTACAGGATGGCACATTACAGGATGCCATAGTACAGGATGGCACATTACAGGATGCCGCATTACAGGATGGCACATTACAGGATGCCGCATTACAGGATGGCACATTACAGGATGGCACATTACAGGGTGGCACATTACAGGATGCCACATTACAGGATGCCACATAACAGGATGGCACATTACAGGATGCCATAGTACAGGATGGCACATTACAGGGTGGCACATTACAGGATGCCATAGTACAGGATGCCACATTACAGGATGCCGCATTACAGGATGGCACATTACACGGTGGCACATTACAGGATGGCACATTACAGGATGCCACATTACAGGGTGGCACCTTACTGGATGCCACATTACAGGGTGGCACATTACAGGATGCCACATTACAGGATGCCACATTACAGGATGCCATAGTACAGGATGCCACATTACAGGATGCCACATTACAGGATGGCACATTACACAATGCCACATTACAGGATGCCATAGTACAGGATGCCACATTACAGGGTGGTACATTACAGGGTGGCACATTACAGGGTGGCACATTACAGGGTGGTACATTACAGGGTGGCACATTACAGGGTGGCAATTACAGGATGCCCCATTACAGGATGCCCCATTACAGGATGGCACATTACAGGATGCCATAGTACAGGATGCCACATTACAGGGTGCCACATTACAGGATGCCCCATTACAGGATGGCACATTACAGGATGCCATAGTACAGGATGCCACATTACAGGGTGCCACATTATAGGATGCCACATTACAGGATGCCACATTACAGGATGTCACATTACAGGATGCCACATTACAGGATGCCACATTAGAGGATGTCACATTACAGGGTGCCACATTACAGGATGCCACATTACAGGGTGCCACATTACAGGATGCCCCATTACAGGATGGCACATTACAGGATGCCATAGTACAGGATGCCACATTACAGGGTGCCACATTATAGGATGCCACATTACAGGATGCCACATTAGAGGATGTCACATTACAGGGTGCCACATTACAGGATGCCACATTACAGGATGGCACATTACAGGATGCCATAGTACAGGATGCCACATTACAGGATGCCACATTACAGGATGCCACATTACAGGATGTCACATTACAGGATGGCATATTACAGGATGCCATAGTACAGGATGCCACATTACAGGATGTCACATTACAGGATGCCACATTACAGGATGTCACATTACAGGATGGCACATTACAGGATGCCACACTACAGGGTGGCACATTACAGGATGCCCCATTACAGGGTGGCCCATTACAGGATGCCACATTACAGGATGCCACATTACAGGATGGCACATTACAGGATGCCACATTACAGGATGCCACATTACTGGGTGGCACATTACAGGATGCCATAGTACAGGATGGCACATTACAGGGTGGCACATTACAGGATGCCACATAACAGGATGGCACATTACAGGATGCCATAGTACAGGATGCCACATTACAGGATGTCACATTACAGGATGCCACATTACCTAATGTCATGTGAGGGAGCAAAGGGAGGGTGACAGTGTAATAGCCTGTGAAGCTTCTGCACAGAAGGGCTCTGGTTATGCTCCCTTGAGCCCTAGCATAGTTATAAAAGTTGATATTAGAAGGACGGAGGCCATGGATAAGAAATATCCCGGTGCCTGGATCTAGGAGTAATGTCCCGGGTTTATCAGGATGGATCCTGATGGGAGATTTCCTTTAACTCTTGGAGCTCCCATTATATTCGCCATTGAGAAGGTTGTTGGATCTTGGCCATCGCTCCCTGCGTCCTGTGCCCGCAGGGATCAGGTAATTACTGCCTCGCTAATAGTTTCTGCCTCATTCGTATTTTTAGTAAATGCCCATTGGCTGCGCAGACGCATAATAGTCGGAGAACTTTGGGAAGCGCTGACGCTGCAGATTTGGTGTCATTTCTCGCATTATGGACGGTTTCTCTTTATCTTGCAGCCAGTAAGTGATGTGAACACCGAGGAGCTCGTGTCTCCTGCTCAGAAAGTTCTTCTCCATTTCGATAAAAGGTGCAGTAACTTCTGACCGGAAGACGATCCGGGGGTCACCCATGGGGGGCAGGGAATATATATACTCACCCTGCTGTGCTCCCCGCTGTGGCTCCCTGCACGGCCGGGTCCTGTGATCGCTGCGGCACACAGTGAGGACCGGCTGTTAATACAGTAAGTGACTCCCGGTGCTCCCCCATCTGTTATCACCCTCTATGGATGAGACACACAGCTCCATCCATGTGTAGTGGCCGCCCTGAGGCACTGCAGGCGCTGACCTCATCCAGGGAAGGTAAAGGGGTTCTCTACTTACAGCAAATAATTGATATGTTTTGTGTAATTTTTTCATTATACTTTCTATATTAATTCTTTGCTATAATCAATCATTTCACGAAAGTGGAAAACCCCCTTTAAGCTTAGACGTCCCCTCCAAGCCTTTTGTGATACATGAAAGATCCTGGGACACCAGAGAAAAAGCTGCTTTTTCATATCATCGTCCTCCCTAGGTCCTGGAATGGTCCTATCATACATGTATGTGGCCCTCTGGACCATCCTGGCTGGAGTTATGGTTTCTTATCATTAAAGGGGTTGTCCACATTTTAATAAATCTCTTCCATCAGGCAGGGCTCTGCATATATACATATAGATATAGATATATGTAAATGCATTTTCCTCAGCAGTCTCCGCCCCTCTGCTCTGAGTGAATGCTGTAGCAGCTTCTGGTTGAAAACTCTCAGGGTTCTCCAATACTGGAATATAAATGCATTTTTCACAGTCCTGCTTCTACTATCACAAAGAAATGTATGATTTATCCTCACTATGGTAACAAAACATGGATATATACAATGTTGGCCAGGTCAGGTCACTGCAGGTCAGATCCTATTGGTTACTGATGGTCACTATTGGGTTACTGGACGAATATCAGTGCAGTTTTTTCTGGAGCAATGACAAATGCCCAGGGACCTGGGAAACCGCCTTAGAGTATTGATAACTACAGCATCAGGAAGCCTGTGCGGAGAATGTGGGGGTCCTGGGGCCCTGGTGCTCCGCTCTGGGTACAGGGGTAGTTGGAGTCTCCCGGACCCCTCCACAGATTACCTTTGGGTGATGTTGTAGGGGCACTTTTTAATTCCCAACCTTTCCAGTTCTATGTGCTGCCAACTAAACCTTTTCACCAATAAAGGATAAAGATTGACCAATTTTGTACAGAGAATGTGGCACTAAAATAGAAACGGTCTCAGATTGTTTCAGAATGTATGAACAATATATTTATTGTGATTGGCTTATACCGATACAGTAATAAAAAGCAGCAAAGTATAACAGGAAAATTCTGATTATATTTGCATATGTTTTCTGAATGTAAAGAAGTCCAAAAACATATTGCTTGTTCTCCAGTGAGTAATTTATCGTTGTGTTCGTACACAAATTATACATAAACAAAAAGGAAAAACAAAAAATCAAACATTTTACAAGGCGCCTTCATAAAATTCTTATGGAGGAAGAAACAGGGATAGATGGTCACATATGTTTAATGTGTCAAATTAAATATATTGTTTATATATTCTGAAACAATCTGAGACTGTTTCTATTTTAGTTCCCACAGCCTCCACAGATGAGTTACCTTCCTCTGAGTTACAGGTGCCCCCCCCCCCCCCCCCCCGATCCGTCTAAGAGGTAGAATTACACAACAAATAACTTCTCCTAAACTTCTAGTGTCACCCCATTAGTTCACGGAGCAGCTCAATTTTGGGTTTCCATGGCAACGTTTAGACAACCGATCTCCTGTGTTTATCTCCTCAGAGCAGGAAGAGTCTCTTAGCTGATTCTCTGCCTCACCTGGTCCAAACTCCTGCCCCGTAGACCCGGCAGCAAACAATTGGAGATGAATAATGACCTTGGCGAGTCTGGAGGCAGAGCAGCCCCTGAGCGGCGCAAAAATTGTAAGAAAAAGTCATTTTTCCTCATTTCAGACACATTAGGAAGTTAAGCCTGCAGCGCCGCCTAGAGGAGGATTCCGGTAACGCTCCATAATTATTTATTGCTATTCATGCGGATACAATGGGGGTCATTTACTAAGGGCCCGATTCGCGTTTCCCGACGCGTTACCCAAATATTTCCGATTTGCGCCAATTGTACCTGAATTGCCCCGGGATTTTGGCGCACGCGATCAGATTGTGGCGCATCGGCGCCGGCATGCACGCGACGGAAATCGAGGGGCGTGGCCGAACGAAAACCCGATGGATTCGGAAAAAACGCCGCATTTAAAAACCGAAAATGTGTCGCTTGGGAAGCGCTTACCTTCACCTGGTCCAGCTCGGTGTATTTCGGCGCGTTCAGATGATTTTCAGCGCAGCAGCGCCACCTGGTGGATGGCGGAGGAACTACCTTCATAAATCCCGGCCGGACCCGAATCCTGTGCAGAGAACGCGCAGCTGGATCGCGAATGGGCCGGGTAAGTAAATCTGCCCCAATGTTCTATCTCTGAATGGAAACTTCATTGCTGGATATTTCCTTCGTCCGTCATTGTAGAACAGGATCAGTTTTTACAAATTTTACAAATTTTTTTCCTGGGATTGCTGCTTTTTTGTTATTTTATGGGTGTTTTTTTGTATTTTAGGAAGAACTAACATTGTAAATTAGTGGCATTTTTGTAAAACATAAGAAGATTTGACTTTTGAACCTCTTACATTACTCACAGCGGTTCTAAGAGAAGGTCCGGCTGCTGCGGTTCTCCCGGGATCCTGCAGTGGCCATGTCTAGTGATGTTACATACAATGGTCGGATATACAGTGTATACATATATACAGTGTTATTATATGGGCAGTGGATGGAGGCATTAATTAGGAAATATATGAAGCTATTATAAGAGATACAATCTCCATATTGTTTGGATGGTGTATGAGAGTATCAGGCCGGCCCCGTATATGATTCAGGTTTTATTCCGCTATCGTCCTACAAAAATATTAAAGTCTTTATAGAGATTTGGTTAAAGAAGGAAGGAAACAATTGAAGGACGTTGTGACCCTAAGACTCCTGCCGACATCTGTGGACTTATAGGAGGGAGATAATACACAGTGGGGCAGATTTACTTACCCGGCCCATTCGCGATCCAGCGGCGCGTTCTCTGAACAGGATTCGGGTCCGGACGGGATTTATGAAGGTAGTTCCTCCGCCGTGCACCAGGTGGCAATGCTGCGCTGAAAATCATCTGAACGCACCGGAATACACCGAGCTGGACCAGGTGAAGGTAAGCGCTTCCCAAGCGACACATTTTCGGTTTTTAAATGCGGCGGTTTTTCCGAATACGTTGGGTTTTCGTTTGGCCACGCCCCCCGATTTCCGTCACGTGCATGCCAGCGCCGATGCGCCACAATCCGATCGCATGCGCCAAAATCCCGGGGCAATTCAGGTACAATCGGCGCAAATCGGAAATATTCGGGTAACACGTCGGGAAAAATCCGGCGAATCCGGCCCTTAGTAAATGACCCCCAGTGTGTTATCCCTACATAGCTTTATCTCATCCTGGAAAACATATTTGCATATTTCCCAGAATTCCCCAGTGGAATATTAATGGCTGTAAGTCTCTAAACACCTAGAAGCCAGCCTTAAATAGGTCGCCCACTCCTTTAAATTGATTACCCATGTGCCTTGACTGACTTAATAATCATCCATGAATGTTTATTAAGTGACTCAGCAGTCCTGCTACTTACTTTTGTGCTGTGTGCAGACTCTCCATGAGTCTTTGTTTACATGTCCGAGCTCAGCTGAGTAGAAGGAGCTGTGGCAGGAGATTATGACTCCTCCTGCTCCCTCTCCCTCCCATTTCCCTGTATCTGTCAATGAGGTGGGACAGTGGGAGAGAGACACAGTGGGAGATGCCATGAGGTCGTCCTAGAGCAGTGATAGAGGACGCTGTGTATATACAGCGGGGAGAGCAGGGAAAGGCTGAAGCTCTCAAAGGAAGTAAAGACACAGGAACATACAGAGACCTGTCTACTGGAGGAGATTTATTGAAAAGTGGCCAATCCCTTTAATTGGCAAAGTCTCTGTAAGGAGAGCTCTTACTTCCCTACTCTTATCCCCACATACACAGATTGTAGTCAGATTTCAGAATTGTAATATTTAAGAAAGAACATTTCTGCCGCCTGCCCCTCCCCCTCCCCAATTATATACATGATGCCCCCTATGACTTATAATATATACAGTCCTATAATGTACAGGTGCCATAACTGAAAGAGAATTCACTTACATTACAGACTTCGTTATCGCGACTGGTTAACGAGTCGCCAGTCGTGTTACTCGGGGCTAACTTTCAATATAAATTCATTGCATTTGCTGAGCTGCCACTGTTAACTCCTTCCCTGCCAACTGCACCAGATTTGTCCCTTTTTGCACGGGCTACGAGATGGGGCCTTTAAAAGGGAACTACTTAAAGTATCTTTTTTCTGAATGAACAAATTCAGAACAAAATTTAATATTCAGCAACATTTCAGCAAAGCGAAGCTTGAATGATTCACTTATGTCTATTTATCTCCCCGCCCTCCCGCATCCTCGCCCTTCTGCGAAGAAACGACAGTGATGACATCACAACGTAAGGAGCGCCATGATGTAATCGCACCCCTTGTGCCCTGGGGGAGAATGTACAGGGGAATAGTGATATAGTAATCTATTAACATTCGTCATCAGCCTCAGGACTACGACATCAGCTTTTTATTACATTTTATTAGCATTGTTTTAAATTATTGAAAATCCAATATATTTCTTGGGATGTAGAGGAACTTTGTCTATTATCTTGATTACTTATATGCAGTAGTTTTTTTTAGCCTATTTAGCCTATTCCCACAGTAGCTGTGTCCTCGTCAGTTTAGCCTATTCCTGCAGTAGCTGTGTCCTCCTCAGTTTAGCCTATTCCTGCAGTAGCTGTGTCTTCCTCAGTTTAGCCTATTCCCGCTGTAGCTCTGTCCTCCTCAGTTTAGCCTGCACCTGCTGTAGCTGGGTCCTCCTTAGTTTAGCCTATTTCTGCAGTAGCTGTGTCCTCCTCAGTTTAGCCTATTTCTGCAGTAGCTGTGTCCTCCTCAGTTTAGCCTATTTCTGCAGTAGCTGTGTCCTCCTCAGTTTAGCCTATTTCTGCAGTAGCTGCGTCCTCCTCAGTTTAGCCTATTCCTGCAGTAGCTGTGTCCTCCTCAGTTTAGCCTATTCCTTAATTAGCTGTGTCCTCTTCAGTTTAGAAATTTCTTGCAGTAGCTGTGTCCTCCTCAGTTTACACTATTCCTGCAGTAGCTGTGTCCTCCTCAGTTTATCCTATCCCTGCTGTAGCTGTGTCCTCCTCAGTTTATCCTATCCCTGCTGTAGCTGTGTCCTCCTCAGTTTAGCCTATTTCTGCAGTAGCTGTGTCCTTCTCAGTTTAGCCTATTTCTGCAGTAGCTGTGCCCTCCTCAGTTTAGCCTGTCCCTGCTGTAGTTGTGTCCTCCTCAGTTTAGCCTGTCCCTGCTGTAGCTGTGTCCTCCTCAGTTTAGCCTGTCCTTGCTGTAGCTGTGTCTACCTCAGTTTAGCCTGTCCCTGCTGTAGCTGTGTCCTCCTTAGTTTAGCATGTCCCTGCTGTAGTTCTGTCCTCCTGAGTTTAGCCTGTCCCTGCTGTAGCTCTGTCCTCCTGAGTTTAGCCTGTCCCTGTAGTAGCTCTATCCTCCTCAGTTTAGCCTGTCCCTGCTGTAGCTGTGTCCTCCTCAGTTTATCCTGTCCTTGCTGTAGTTGTGTCCTATTCAGTTTAGCCTGTCCTTGCTGTAGTTGTGCCCTCCTCAGTTTAGCCTGTCCCTGCTGTAGTTGTGTCCTCCTCAGTTTAGCCTATTTCTGCAGTAGCTGCGTCCTCCTCAGTTTAGCCTATTCCTGCAGTAGCTGTGTCCTTCTCAGTTTAGCCTATTCCTTAATTAGCTGTGTCCTCTTCAGTTTAGAAATTTCTTGCAGTAGCTGTGTCCTCCTCAGTTTACACTATTCCTGCAGTAGCTGTGTCCTCCTCAGTTTATCCTATCCCTGCTGTAGCTGTGTCCTCCTCAGTTTATCCTATCCCTGCTGTAGCTGTGTCCTCCTCAGTTTATCCTATTCCTGCAATAGCTGTGTCCTCCTCAGTTTAGCCTATTTCTGCAGTAGCTGTGTCCTTCTCAGTTTAGCCTATTCATGCAGTAGCTGTGTCCTCCTCAGTTGCGGCTCCCTGGGGAGGTCATGCAGCACACGACATGTGTACACTTCTATGTATACAGAATAGTGAGGTACAATATATCCATTCTATCCTACTCTGTGATTCTGTAGAATGTTCTCTGTCTTTCTGTGCACCTCATGCTGCTCACGCCTCTGCAGCCCTCCCCCCACTTATTACTTTCTGGACATGTTTTACACAACAGGGAAGCTGCTAACTAGTGATGAGTGGACTAGTGGATGTTTGGGTTTAGAGGAACCCGAACTGCAAATTATTTTTGGGCCTGGGTTCGGGTACCAAATTCTGACCTGAACCACAAACCCAGTATTACCTTTAACTGTTTAAATGCAGACTGCAGCATAAATTGATATGGTGTGTACATGTTGCCATTTAGGGGAGGATCAGCGCTCCCCATGACATCATAGAATAACACTGACCCCCCCTCAAAATGGCATCGCACAAGCTGCATTGATTTTAATCAGGGGCATTACCAGTGGTGGGTTGAGCTCGACTTCTGATGCAGTCCGGGTTTGAGTTCCTGCCAAAGTTCAGCACAGACACAAAATTTGTGGTTCAGGTCCATTCAACACTACTGATACACACAGCACAGACTATAAACATCATGTAACTGTTTCACTGCAGTATTCTACTCCTTCTTAAATGCTCCACACTCCTCCATGTGAAGCTGCCAGGCCAGTCACTATATAGTCCTCTTTGTACACACTATGTAGTTCTCTGTGGATTTACTTATAGGAATCTCAGTGAATTTACTGCTAAGTTACTTAATAAGAAAGCACAAAGCATCAACGGAATTGTGGGCACTAAATGGGACTCATCTTCAGGGCAGATACAGGTAGATATTAGTTTCCACCTACTTCACTGCTGCTGAGGAATATTTCTGACGAGTAGCTCCAGAACAGAAAATGTCATAACTCTGGAAAGAAAAGGGCGAGCTGCACAGTGTGGGAATCGTTCTGTATGTTTTTTAAAATAGGAATCACATATGAAAATTTGGTAAAAATCATCATGCAGTTGGAGTCTTCTAGAGAGACGTCTTCATTAATGTTACAGGGATATATTAGACTCTATTCATCAGGACGCAGCATCTCTATGTCATCTGGGATTGTTGTTGTAGATCTTAGATTGGGATTTTTAATAATGGATGAACAGGACTCTAGAGGGTCCTAAGTGCAGGTTCATGCAGGAACTTATTACTTTTTATGGTCACAGAACCTTTAAAAATTTGATTTATAAAAAAATCTATTTGGTCTAAACTGATGTTACATTAATTGTCCTGAGAATTGTAATATCATCCCCTTTCTCTACACTTATGTTGCTTTGTGAATTTTTAAATTTTTAAATTTTCGGTTTTTACTAAAACGTAAATGGACATCAAAGGCAAAAATCAAAAGTGCAAAGGAAATCAATGGACATTTTACTGGATCCGTCTGGTTTACACAAGATCCATCCAAGGCGAAGGGGAAAAGATTTGGATTTCATTCTGAATCTATAAATCAACAAAAAGATCCACTTACAAGATTCACCGACCTTCACTCTGTACAGAACAAAAGGAGCCAAAGGAAATAAACATTTGGAGATGAGACTGGTAAGAAGTTCTGAAGCTAAACTTCTAGGTCTGTGCAGCATATTGGGGCTCATGGATCTGTAGTCAGGACAGTAGTTTCCATATTTTTAAGGTTTCTCCGGATTTTGGACTTGTTTTCTTTATCTTAAAAGGTGAGGCCTGCATAATCTGTATGCGCTATATAGGTAAAGAATTATTATTATTATTATTATTATTATTATTATTATTATTATTATTGTTATTATTATTATTATTATTATTATTATTATTATTATTATTATTATTATTGTTATCATTATTATTATTATTATTATTATAGTTATTATTATTGTTATTATTGTTATTATTATTATTGTTATTATTATTATTATTATTATTGTTATTATTATTACTATTGTTGTTATTATTATTGTTATTATTATTATTATTATTATTATTATTGTTATTGTTATTATTATTATTATTATTATATCCGGCAGATGAGTCTGTGAAGTTTTTTTTTAGACTTTTCATTAGAAAGTTGCACAAAAGTCGCAAACTCTTCTGCACCCTCTTCTACGGTTTTTGCAGTCCCATAAGGATTGGAATTAATTTTCGACTTTTTAACTTCGATTTCCACCAAACCTGATTTTTTTTTTTTTTCATTCGTCCACATCTGGATTTAAAAGATATATAAAGCGCAACACTGAAAAATGTGGCTGATTTTGTTCGTCGAGTGGAAAAGTCACATATTTAGGCACAAATATGCAAATGCCCCAAGAAAAGTCGCAAATAAAAGAGAAAAATGAGAAGATAAATGACCCCCATCAATCTTTAGGATCAGGTAACCCGGGCCACGCCTGCCATGAGACGAGATGAAGATCTTGCCTTATGCGGCGGATGCCAGAGCCCTGGGGGGGGACTATGAGAATATAATGTGGGCGATTTGGGCGCCCAATGGGGCACTGGTGCTGTAGCTCTATTCCTATTTAAGTAAATGGGAGGCTATCTGCAGTACCACAGCTCGGCCACTACATGGAGAATGGAGCTGTTTTTCTGTCTCTGAACTGGAGTCAGGAAGGAGGATGACTGCCGAAAATACGATCTGCCAAGTAGGAAAAATATGGACTGAGACTAAATTTATGTGGAAATCAGCTGATTCATCACTTTGCACAAGTCCCAGCCAGTAATTTGATTTTAGGACCCGTCAGTGAGTATTGTGCACCCTCAGATTCAACGTTCAGCTTCTCCCATTCTCCTGATAAAGCTGGAACAATGAGGGAGCACCGCACCTCGTGGTCTCACCCCTTATCCCCAAAATACTTATTAAATCATGAAAGAGTCTCTGGATTCGGGGCAGAGATTGAGGACATTTCACCTACAGAATTCTATGTACAGATCACATGAGCCCCAGGAGCTGACACTTTACGAAAACCTCAGCGGCTTCCTGTAGTTTTGCAGTCACTTTGCTAATGAACTGCTACAAAAAAACGACTAAATCTACACAATAAATACAAATAATACAAATTGTTACTTCTATACAAACAATAGTGTAAGATGCCGGAGTATTACTCATGTCATTTGTAGTCATTATGTTATAGACATCCAGGGTCGGGGGCTATTGGGAGACACAGGGGGGGCCTTAAATATTTTATGATCCTTTGTTTATGTTCTAATGTAAAGGTTTCCCTTAATTAATAATTAATGCTCTAAAAAGAAGCCTTTCCCCCCCTCCATATGAGACTTTAGTATAAGAGCCGCAACATGGAGCCCCAGCGCCATCATGTGGTCATTAGGAGATATTACATTATGCCGTGTATTATGCTGATACGTACAGTATATCTATATATATATGGAAAATCCAGAGCGGCACCGCTGGTTATGGGTGCAAATCCATAATACTGCTGTAATATATTCTAATATAAAATAATATAATCCAAGGAATAGGCCGCACTCCAAAATGTGATACAAAGCAGGGTGTAGTTTATTCCATAGTGCGACGTTTCGGTGACACAACAGCATAATATGTGACCAGCAAACAAACAACCTTCCTTCCCATAGGCCGGAGGTTGGGACATATAACCAGTGAAGTGTATAGGGTGTAATACTCTCATACATAAGTGACATATATACGGCACATGTGCATCAAAGTGAAAAGATACAATAATTCATGAAATCCGTGCAAATTGCATATTAAAAACAAATAATCCGGTCATAAGGACTGCGCCTATGTCAAAGCGAAATGTCTCCAAATGTTCTCGTAATATTGTACCAACCTCATCGAAAGATGAAAGAAGCAAAGTATCAGCTATAAAACATAACTTTTACTATTTCCCTTTAAAAAATGTTCTATTCATTTACCACTGAAATAATCAAACTTTGCTCAAAGACAAGACAAAAAGGATTGGTCTCAGCGCGTCAGGTGTGGAGCCTCAGGGTTTCAGGGAACAGTCGGAAACAATGTAGGATCCGGTATTGTGGTAGAGGCTGAGCTCTGGTTGGTTGCCACGAGCCACTAGAACAGTTCTGCTCTCAGATACTTCTGATAAATCTCCCCTTGTGTATGTTGTGTCGTTTCACCTCTGAATTCTAAATAACAAGGACAACGCAGCGTGTGAATAACAAACTCACTGTCACAGGGTTAAAAAAAACGTATCTCGTGGACTGTGTCTAAACCTTTAGGGAAATAAGAACAATTTTCCCTTCTGAATGGGGACGTTCCCTTTCCACTGATGCTCCCCTGTACCCTCTGTATACTTGTCCTTAATGGAACAAGATCCAATTTCACGAGTTGGTCCCTCATACTCCTTGAACGTCTGTAGGTGAATAATGGGGGGTTCCTATATTCTGGGACTCCTGTTACCTCCATCTCCAAAATTCTCCACTGCAGTCTTAGTCCTCCGGTCACTGCACGCGGTAATAAACTAAATTCTAGAACCTTGTCCGTTCCTCCTCCTCCTTTTTTTCATACTGGTAATGTTTTTCTATTGGTATTTTCTGCTCTTGTTTCATGTTTTTCATTTCCTTCATCTGAATTTAGTCGTCATCTGCGTTTTGTTTGTATTTTCCTCATTGCCCGAAATTCTCGTAACCCTATAAATTTCATTTAACAGTAAAGATTGAGCCATAGGGCGAGGCTGGTTACCGTCATAGCGCAGAATGGTGTTTCTATCCGGTGGTAAGTCCATCCGGGGCACATTCAATCAATACATCCAGGAATTGTCTACGTTCTTGGAGAGGACCTTTGTGAATGTAATATATGAGTCTCCTGTATTCATAACAAAAATTCTGACAATTGTTCAAAGTTTCCGGTCCACAGGATGAAGACGTCATCGATGTATCTCCACCATCTCATCACATGCTGGAAGTGGCGGGTCACACAGATGAAGTCCTCCTTCATCATAGTAAAAACAAAATGAAAGTGCACCATAACATCTAGAAAGTCTGACGCGTTTCGGACAGTTGTGTCCTTAATCGTAGTCCCCCAGTTTCGGGGTCCCCTGCTCACCGCTCCATCTCTTAATTTGAAGCTTTTACTGTGCATTTTCTTCTAGAGAGAAAGATTGTTGAATTTTGGTGAATTTTCTCGCCTTGATTGGACGATTTCTAGAGGCACAGAACAAGGTGTTATGTGATGGTTCTTCCCCGTTCTGATGACCTTTGCCCTTCATGATATGAAGGAAAATAATGGCAGAGGGGTTTATCTGTATAATAAAACTCAGATTATTGTGAATCAAACATCTGACAAAGTCTGATGGAGACGACACAGCGACCGAGCAAACTATCAAAATGAGAGGTTGATCATAAAGCAAACACGACCTACTTATAGTGTGATAGAATCATTCGAGATTTGCTGAAGCTTCGTCAACTTTTAGAAAAGATTTAATTTGGGCTAAATTCCTTTGTCTGAACTGATGTTGATCTGATTGTCCTGGATATTGGTTTCTAACCCCCTCTAGTCCTCCACTGAAACACTGAATTTTCTGTGTTTAAATAGTTTTTAAAGAATATTTTCATTTTCTCTCACCCCTCCCCTCCCTAAGCTCTAGGATGAGTGACAGCAGAACAGTAGGAGCTGTCACTGCAAAAGATTTGTTTCGAAGTGAAGCAGAACAGGTTTAAATTCGCTCAATGTCTTATATAATGTTACATTATTTTGGCTCAATAAATATCAGTTGACATCTAAGATGTATCCACACATTTCTTCCGTGTAAAACATAGAATTATACAAATGAAGGACCAAGGATCTTAAAAAGAGATAGAATGGGTTATTCTACCAATTTCTAAAATGGCAGCACAGAGACCTTTCCAAAAATCTCTGTATACTTAAATCTATGGTCAAAACAAGGGGGCATCCTCTACGCCTAGAGGAGAGGAGGTTCTACCATCACCATAGACAGGGGGCATCCTCTACACCTAGAGGAGAGGAGGTTCTACCATCACCATAGACAGGGGACATCCTCTACACCTAGAGGAGAGGAGGTTCTACCATCACCATAGACAGAGGCCATCCTCTACACCTAGAGGAGAGGAGGTTCTACCATCACCATAGACAGGGGACATCCTCTACACCTAGAGGAGAGGAGATTCTAACATCACCATAGACAGGGGGCATCCTCTACACCTAGAGGAGAGGAGGTTCTACAATCACCATAGACAGGGGACATCCTCTACACCTAGAGGAGAGGAGGTTCTACCATCACCATAGACAGAAGACATCCTCTACACCTAGAGGAGAGGGGGCTCTACCATCACCATAGACAGGGGGCATCCTCTACACCTAGAGGAGAGGAGGTTCTACCATCACCATAGACAGGGGCCATCCTCTACACCTAGAGGAGAGGAGGTTCTATCATCACCATAGACAGGGGCCATCCTCTACACCTAGAGGAGAGGAGGTTCTAACATCACCATAGACAGGGGGCATCCTCTACACCTAGAGGAGAGGAGGTTCTACCATCACCATAGACAGGGGGCATCCTCTACACCTAGAGGAGAGGAGGTTCTACCATCACCATAGACAGGAGGCATCCTCTACACCTAGAGGAGAGGAGGTTCTACCATCACCATAGACAGGGGGATCCTCTACACCTAGAGGAGAGGAGGTTCTACCATCACCATAGACAGGAGGCATCCTCTACACCTAGAGGAGAGGAGGTTCTACCATCACCATAGACAGGGGGATCCTCTACACCTAGAGGAGAGGAGGTTCTACCATCACCATAGACAGGAGGCATCCTCTACACCTAGAGGAGAGGAGGTTCTACCATCACCATAGACAGGGGGATCCTCTACACCTAGAGGAGAGGAGGTTCTACCATCACCATAGACAGGAGGCATCCTCTACACCTAGAGGAGAGGAGGTTCTACCATCACCATAGACAGGGGACATCCTCTACACCTAGAGGAGAGGAGGTTCTACCATCACCATAGACAAGAGGATCCTCTACACCTAGAGGAGAGGAGGCTCTACCATCACCATAGACAGGGGGCATCCTCTACACCTAGAGGAGAGGAGGTTCAATCATCACCATAGACAGGGGACATCCTCTACACCTAGAGGAGAGGAGGTTCTACCCTCACCATAGACAGGGGGCATCCTCTACACCTAGAGGAGAGGAGGTTCTACCATCACCATAGACAGGAGGCATCCTCTACACCTAGAGGAGAGGAGGTTCTACCATCACCATAGACTGGGGACATCCTCTACACCTAGAGGAGAGGGGGTTCTACCATCACCATAGAAAGGAGGCATCCTCTACACCTAGAGGAGAGGAGGTTCTACCATCACCATAGACAGGGGCATCCTCTACACCTAGAGGAGAGGAGATTCTACCATCACCATAGACAGGAGGCATCCTCTACACCTAGAGGAGAGGAGGTTCTACCATCACCATAGACAGGGGACATCCTCTACACCTAGAGGAGAGGAGGTTCTACCATCACCATAGACAAGAGGATCCTCTACACCTAGAGGAGAGGAGGCTCTACCATCACCATAGACAGGGGGCATCCTCTACACCTAGAGGAGAGGAAGTTCTACCATCACCATAGACAGGGGGCATCCTCTACACCTAGAGGAGAGGAGGCTCTACCATCACCATAGACAGGAGGCATCCTCTACACCTAGAGGAGAGGAGGTTCTACCCTCACCATAGACAGGGGGCATCCTCTACACCTAGAGGAGAGGGGGTTCTACCATCACCATAGAAAGGAGGCATCCTCTACACCTAGAGGAGAGGAGGTTCTACCATCACCATAGACAGGGGCATCCTCTACACCTAGAGGAGAGGAGATTCTACCATCACCATAGACAGAGGACATCCTCTACACCTAGAGCAGATGAGGTTCTACCATCACCATAGACAGGGGACATCCTCTACACCTAGAGGAGAGGAGGTTTTACCATCACCATAGACAGGTGGCATCCTCTACATCTAGAGGAGAGGAGGTTCTACCACCACCATAGACAGGAGGCATCCTCTACACCTAGAGGAAAGGAGGTTCTACCATCACCATAGGCAGGGGATATCCTCTACACCTAGAGGAAAGGAGGTTCTACCATCGCCATAGACAGGGCGCATCCTCTACACCTAGAGGAGAGGAGATTCTACCATCACCATAGACAGGGGGCATCCTCTACACCTAGAGGAGAGGAGGCTCTACCATCACCATAGACAGGGGACATCCGCTACACCTAGAGGAGAGGAGGTTCTACCATCGAGATAGACAGGGGGCATCCTCTACACCTAGAGGAGAGGAGGCTCTACCATCACCATAGACAGGGGGCATCCTCTACACCTAGAGGAGAGGAGGCTCTACCATCACCATAGACAGGGGACATCCTCTACACCTAGAGGAGAGGAGGCTCTACCATCACCATAGACAGGGGGCATCCTCTACACCTAGAGGAGAGGAGGCTCTACCATCACCATAGACAGGGGGCATCCTCTACACCTAGAGGAGAGGAGGTTCTACCATCACCATAGACAGGGGACATCCTCTACACCTAGAGGAGAGGAGGTTCTACCATCACCATAGACAGGGGGCATCCTCTACACCTAGAGGAGAGGAGGTTCTACCATCACCATAGACAGGGGGCATCCTCTACACCTAGAGGAGAGGAGGTTCTACCATCACCATAGACAGGGGCATCCTCTACACCTAGAGGAGAGGAGGTTCTACCATCACCATAGACAGAGGGCATCCTCTACACCTAGAGGAGAGGAGGTTCTACCATCACCATAGACAGGGGGCATCCTCTACACCTAGAGGAGAGGAGGTTCTACCATCACCATAGACAGGGGGCATCCTCTACACCTAGAAGAGAGGAGGTTCTAGAATCACCATAGACAGGGCGTATCCTCTACACCTAGAAGAGAGGAGGATCCATCATCACCATAGACAGGGGAATCCTCTACACCTAGAAGAGAGGAGGTTCTACCATCACCATAGACAGGGGGCATCCTCTACACCTAGAAGAGAGGAGGTTCTACCATCACCATAGACAGGGGGCATCCTCTACACCTAGAAGAGAGGAGGTTCTACCATCACCATAGACAGGGGGCATCCTGTACACCTAGAGGAGAGGAGGTTCTACCATCACCATAGACAGGGGGCATCCTCTACACCTAGAGGAGAGGAGGTTCTACCATCACCATAGACAGGGGGCATCCTCTACACCTAGAAGAGAGGAGGTTCTACCATCACCATAGACAGGGGGCATCCTCTACACCTAGAAGAGAGGAGGTTCTACCATCACCATAGACAGGGGGCATCCTCTACACCTAGAGGAGAGGAGGTTCTACCATCACCATAGACAGGGGGCATCCTCTACACCTAGAGCAGAGGAGGTTCTACCATCACCATAGACAGGGGGCATCCTCTACACCTAGAGAAGAGGAGGTTCTACCATCACCATAGACAGGGGGCATCCTCTACACCTAGAGGAGAGGAGGTTCTACAATCACCATAGACAGGGGACATCCTCTACACCTAGAGGAGAGGAGGTTCTACCATCACCATAGACAGAAGACATCCTCTACACCTAGAGGAGAGGGGGCTCTACCATCACCATAGACAGGGGGCATCCTCTACACCTAGAGGAGAGGAGGTTCTACCATCACCATAGACAGGGGCCATCCTCTACACCTAGAGGAGAGGAGGTTCTATCATCACCATAGACAGGGGCCATCCTCTACACCTAGAGGAGAGGAGGTTCTAACATCACCATAGACAGGAGGCATCCTCTACACCTAGAGGAGGTTCTACCATCACCATAGACAGGAGGCATCCTCTACACCTAGAGGAGAGGAGGTTCTACCATCACCATAGACAGGGGGCATCCTCTACACCTAGAGGAGAGGAGGTTCTACCATCACCATAGACAGGGGGCATCCTCTACACCTAGAGGAGAGGAGGTTCTACCATCACCATAGACAGGGGGCATCCTCTACACCTAGAGGAGGTTCTACCATCACCATAGACAGGGGGATCCTCTACACCTAGAGGAGAGGAGGTTCTACCATCACCATAGACAGGGGACATCCTCTACACCTAGAGGAGGTTCTACCATCACCATAGACAGGGGGATCCTCTACACCTAGAGGAGAGGAGGTTCTACCATCACCATAGACAGGAGGCATCCTCTACACCTAGAGGAGAGGAGGTTCTACCATCACCATAGACAGGGGGATCCTCTACACCTAGAGGAGAGGAGGTTCTACCATCACCATAGACAGGGGGATCCACTACACCTAGAGGAGAGGAGGTTCTACCATCACCATAGACAGGAGGCATCCTCTACACCTAGAGGAGAGGAGGTTCTACCATCACCATAGACAGGGGGATCCTCTACACCTAGAGGAGAGGAGGTTCTACCATCACCATAGACAGGAGGCATCCTCTACACCTAGAGGAGAGGAGGTTCTACCATCACCATAGACAGGGGACATCCTCTACACCTAGAGGAGAGGAGGTTCTACCATCACCATAGACAAGAGGATCCTCTACACCTAGAGGAGAGGAGGCTCTACCATCACCATAGACAGGGGGCATCCTCTACACCTAGAGGAGAGGAGGTTAAATCATCACCATAGACAGGGGACATCCTCTACACCTAGAGGAGAGGAGGTTCTACCCACACCATAGACAGGGGGCATCCTCTACACCTAGAGGAGAGGGGGTTCTACCATCACCATAGAAAGGAGGCATCCTCTACACCTAGAGGAGAGGAGGTTCTACCATCACCATAGACAGGGGCATCCTCTACACCTAGAGGAGAGGAGATTCTACCATCACCATAGACAGGAGGCATCCTCTACACCTAGAGGAGAGGAGGTTCTACCATCACCATAGACAGGGGACATCCTCTACACCTGGAGGAGAGGAGGTTCTACCATCACCATAGACAAGAGGATCCTCTACACCTAGAGGAGAGGAGGCTCTACCATCACCATAGACAGGGGGCATCCTCTACACCTAGAGGAGAGGAAGTTCTACCATCACCATAGACAGGGGGCATCCTCTACACCTAGAGGAGAGGAGGCTCTACCATCACCATAGACAGGAGGCATCCTCTACACCTAGAGGAGAGGAGGTTCTACCCTCACCATAGACAGGGGGCATCCTCTACACCTAGAGGAGAGGGGGTTCTACCATCACCATAGAAAGGAGGCATCCTCTACACCTAGAGGAGAGGAGGTTCTACCATCACCATAGACAGGGGCATCCTCTACACCTAGAGGAGAGGAGATTCTACCATCACCATAGACAGAGGACATCCTCTACACCTAGAGCAGATGAGGTTCTACCATCACCATAGACAGGGGGCATCCTCTACACCTAGAGGAGAGGAGGTTCTACCATCACCATAGACAGGGGGCATCCTCTACACCTAGAGGAGAGGAGGTTCTACCATCACCATAGACAGGGGACATCCTCTACACCTAGAGGAGAGGAGGTTCTACCATCACCATAGACAGGGGGCATCCTCTACACCTAGAGGAGAGGAGGTTCTACCATCACCATAGACAGGGGACATCCTCTACACCTAGAGGAGAGGAGGTTTTACCATCACCATAGACAGGTGGCATCCTCTACATCTAGAGGACAGGAGGCATCCTCTACACCTAGAGGAAAGGAGGTTCTACCATCACCATAGGCAGGGGATATCCTCTACACCTAGAGGAGAGGAGGTTCTACCATCGCCATAGACAGGGCGCATCCTCTACACCTAGAGGAGAGGAGATTCTACCATCACCATAGACAGGGGGCATCCTCTACACCTAGAGGAGAGGAGGCTCTACCATCACCATAGACAGGGGACATCCGCTACACCTAGAGGAGAGGAGGTTCTACCATCGAGATAGACAGGGGGCATCCTCTACACCTAGAGGAGAGGAGGCTCTACCATCACCATAGACAGGGGGCATCCTCTACACCTAGAGGAGGCTCTACCATCACCATAGACAGGGGACATCCTCTACACCTAGAGGAGAGGAGGCTCTACCATCACCATAGACAGGGGGCATCCTCTACACCTAGAGGAGAGGAGGCTCTACCATCACCATAGACAGGGGGCATCCTCTACACCTAGAGGAGAGGAGGTTCTACCATCACCATAGACAGGGGACATCCTCTACACCTAGAGGAGAGGAGGTTCTACCATCACCATAGACAGGGGGCATCCTCTACACCTAGAGGAGAGGAGGTTCTACCATCACCATAGACAGGGGGCATCCTCTACACCTAGAGGAGAGGAGGTTCTACCATCACCATAGACAGGGGCATCCTCTACACCTAGAGGAGAGGAGGTTCTACCATCACCATAGACAGAGGGCATCCTCTACACCTAGAGGAGAGGAGGTTCTACCATCACCATAGACAGGGGGCATCCTCTACACCTAGAGGAGAGGAGGTTCTACCATCACCATAGACAGGGGGCATCCTCTACACCTAGAAGAGAGGAGGTTCTAGAATCACCATAGACAGGGCGTATCCTCTACACCTAGAAGAGAGGAGGATCCATCATCACCATAGACAGGGGAATCCTCTACACCTAGAGGAGAGGAGGTTCTACCATCACCATAGACAGGGGGCATCCTCTACACCTAGAAGAGAGGAGGTTCTACCATCACCATAGACAGGGGGCATCCTCTACACCTAGAAGAGAGGAGGTTCTACCATCACCATAGACAGGGGGCATCCTGTACACCTAGAGGAGAGGAGGATCTACCATCACCATAGACAGGGGGCATCCTCTACACCTAGAAGAGAGGAGGTTCTACCATCACCATAGACAGGGCGTATCCTCTACACCTAGAAGAGAGGAGGATCCATCATCACCATAGACAGGGGACATCCTCTACACCTAGAGGAGAGGAGGTTCTACCATCACCATAGACAGGGGGAATCCTCTACACCTAGAGGAGAGGAGGCTCTACCATCACCATAGACAGGGGGCATCCTCTACACCTAGAAGAGAGGAGGTTCTACCATCACCATAGACAGGGCGTATCCTCTACACCTAGAAGAGAGGAGGTTCTACCATCACCATAGACAGGGGGCATCCTCTACACCTAGAGGAGAGGAGGTTCTACCATCCCCATAGACAGGGGACATCCTCTACACCTAGAGGAGCGGAGGTTCTACCATCACCATAGACAGGGGGCATCCTCAACACCTAGAGGAGGTTCTACCATCACCATAGACAGGGGGCATCCTCTACACCTAGAGGAGGTTCTACCATCACCATAGACAGGGGGCATCCCCTACACCTAGAGGAGAGGAGGATCCACCATCACCATAGACAGGGGCATCCTCTACACCTAGAGGAGAGGAGATTCTACCATCACCATAGACAGGGGGAATCCTCTACACCTAGAGGAGAGGAGGTTCTACCATCACCATAGACAGGGGGCATCCTCTACACCTAGAGGAGAGGAGATTCTACCATCACCATAGACAGGGGGAATCCTCTACACCTAGAGGAGAGGAGGCTCTACCATCACCATAGACAGGGGGCATCCTCTACACCTAGAGGAGAGGAGGTTCTACCATCCCCATAGACAGGGGACATCCTCTACACCTAGAGGAGCGGAGGTTCTACCATCACCATAGACAGGGGGCATCCTCTACACCTAGAGGAGGTTCTACCATCACCATAAACAGGGGGCATCCTCTACACCTAGAGGAGAGGAGGATCCACCATCACCATAGACAGGGGCATCCTCTACACCTAGAGGAGAGGAGATTCTACCATCACCATAGACAGGGGGAATCCTCTACACCTAGAGGAGAGGAGGTTCTACCATCACCATAGACAGGGGGCATCCTCTACACCTAGAGGAGAGGAGATTCTACCATCACCATAGACAGGGGGAATCCTCTACACCTAGAGGAGAGGAGGTTCTACCATCACCATAGACAGGAGGCATCCTCTACACTTAGAGGAGAGGAGGTTCTACCATCACCATAGACAGGGGGCATCCTCTACACCTAGAGGATAGGAGGTTCTACCGTCACCATAGACAGGGGGCATCCTCTACACCTAGAGGAGAGGAGGGTCTACCATCACCATAGACAGGGGGCATCCTCTACACCTAGAGGAGAGGAGGTTCTACCATCACCATAGACAGGGGGCATCCTCTACACCTAGAGCAGAGGAGGATCTACCATCACCATAGACAGGGGGCATCCTCTACACCTAGAAGAGAGGAGGTTCTACAATCACCATAGACAGGGGGCATCCTCTACACCTAGAAGAGAGGAGGTTCTACCATCACCATAGACAGGGGGCATCCTCTACACCTAGAGGAGAGGAGGTTCTACCATCACCATAGACAGGGGGCATCCTCTACACCTAGAGGAGAGGAGGTTCTACCATCACCATAGACAGGGGGCATCCTCTACACCTAGAGGAGGTTCTACCATCACCATAGACAGGAGGCATCCTCTACACCTAGAGGAGAGGAGGTTCTACCATCACCATAGACAGGGGGCATCCTCTACACCTAGAGCAGAGGAGGATCTACCACCACCATAGACAGGGGGCATCCTCTACACCTAGAGGAGAGGAGGTTCTACCATCAACATAGACAGGGGGCATCCTCTACACCTAGAGGAGAGGAGGTTCTACCATCACCATAGACAGGGGGCATCCTCTACACCTAGAGGAGAGGAGGTTCTACCATCACCATAGACAGGGGGCATCCTCTACACCTAGAGGAGAGGAGGTTCTACCATCACCATAGACAGGAGGCATCCTCTACACCTAGAGGAGGTTCTACCATCACCATAGACAGGAGGCATCCTCTACACCTAGAGGAGAGGAGGTTCTACCATCACCATAGACAGGGGGCATCCTCTACACCCAGAGGAGAGGAGGTTCTACCATCACCATAGACAGTGGCATCCTCTACACCTAGAGGAGAGGAGGTTCTACTATCACCATAGACAGGGGGAATCCTCTACACCTAGAAGAGAGGAGGTTCTACCATCACCATAGACAGGAAGCATCCTCTACACCTAGAGGAGAGGAGGTTCTACCATCACCATAGACAGGGGGCATCCTCTACACCTAGAGTAGAGGAGGATCTACCATCACCATAGACAGGGGGCATCCTCTACACCTAGAAGAGAGGAGGTTCTACCATCACCATAGACAGGGGGCATCCTCTACACCTAGAGGAGAGGAGGTTCTACCATCACCATAGACAGGAGGCATCCTCTACACCTAGAGGAGAGGAGGGTCTACCATCACCATAGACAGGGGGTATCCTCTACACCTAGAGGAGAGGAGGTTCTACCATCACCATAGACAGGGGGCATCCTCTACACCTAGAGCAGAGGAGGTTCTACCATCAACATAGACAGGAGGCATCCTCTATACCAAGAGGAGAGGAGGTTCTATCATCACCATGGACAGGAGGCATCCTCTACACCTAGAGGAGAGGAGGTTCTACCATCACCATAGACAGGGGGCATCCTCTACACCTAGAGCAGAAGAAGTTCTACCATCAACATAGACAGGAGGCATTCTCTATACCCAGAGGAGAGGAGGTTCTACCATCACCATAGACAGGGGGCATCCTCTACACCTAGAGGAGAGGAGGTTCTACCATCACCATAGACAGGAGGCATCCTCTACACCTAGAGGAGGTTCTACCATCACCATAGACAGGGGGCATCCTCTACACCTAGAGCAGAGGAGGTTCTACCATCAACATAGACAGGGGGCATCCTCTACATCTAAAGGAGAGGAGGGTCTACCATCACCATAGACAGGGGGCATCCTCTACATCTAGAGGATAGGAGGTTCTACCATCACCATAGACAGGGGGCATCCTCTACACCTAGAGAAGAGTAGGTTCTACCATCACCATAGACAGGGGGCATCCTCTACACCTAGTACAGACACAGATCTACCATCAACATAGACAGGGGGCATCCTCTACACCTAGAGGAGAGGAGGGTCTACCATCACCATAGACAGGGGGCATCCTCTACACCTAGAGGAGAGGAGGTTCTACCATCACCATAGACAGGGGGCATCCTCTACACCTAGAGGAGAGGAGGTTCTACCATCACCATAGACAGGGGGCATCCTCTACACCTAGAGGAGAGGAGGTTCTACCATCACCATAGACAGGAGGCATCCTCTACACCTAGAGGAGAGGAGGTTCTACCATCACCATAGACAGGAGGCATCCTCTACACCTAGAGGAGAGGAGGTTCTACAATCACCATAGACAGAGGCCATCCTCTACACCTAGAGGAGAGGAGGTTCTTCCATCACCATAGACAGGGGGCATCCTCTACACCTAGAGGAGCGGAGGTTCAACCATCACCATTGACAGGGGGCATCCTCTACACCTAGAGGAGCGGAGGTTCTACCATCAACATAGACAGGGGGCATCCTCTACACCTAGAGGAGAGGAGGTTCTACCATCACCATAGACAGGGGGCATCCTCTACACCTAGAGGAGAGGAGGTTCTACCATCACCATAGACAGGGGGCATCCTCTACACCTAGAGGAGAGGAGATTCTACCATCACCATAGACAGGGGGCATCCTCTACACATAGAGGAGGTTCTACCATCACCATAGACAGGGGGCATCCTCTACACCTAGAGGAGAGGAGGTTCTACCATCACCATAGACAGGAGGCATCCTCTACACCTAGAGGAGAGGAGATTCTACCATCACTATAGACAGGGGGCATCCACTACACCTAGAGGAGAGGAGGTTCTACCATCACCATAGACAGGGGACATCCTCTACACCTAGAGGAGAGGAGATTCTACCATCACTATAGACAGGGGGCATCCTCTACACCTAGAGGAGAGGAGGTTCTACCATCACCATAGACAGGGGACATCCTCTACACCTAGAGGAGAGGAGATTCTACCATCACCATAGACAGGGGGCATCCTCTACACCTAGAGGAGAGGAGGTTCTACCATCACCATAGACAGGGGGCATCCTCTACACCTAGAGGAGAGGAGGTTCTACCATCACCATAGACAGGGGGCATCCTCTACACCTAGAGGAGAGGAGGTTCTACCATCACCATAGACAGGGGACATCCTCTACACCTAGAGGAGAGGAGATTCTACCATCACCATAGACAGGGGGCATCCTCTACACCTAGAGGAGGTTCTACCATCACCATAGACAGGGGACATCCTCTACACCTAGAGGAGAGGAGGTTCTACCATCACCATAGACAGGAGGCATCCTCTACACCTAGAGGAGAGGAGATTCTACCATCACCATAGACAGGGGGCATCCTCTACACCTAGAGCAGATGAGGTTCTACCATCACCATAGACAGGGGGCATCCTCTACACCTAAAGGAGAGGAGGATCTACCATCACCATAGACAGGGGGCATCCTCTACACCTAAAGGAGAGGAGGATCTACCATCACCATAGACAGGGGGCATCCTCTACATCTAGAGGAGAGGAGGTTCTACCATCACCATAGACAGGGGGCATCCTCTACACCTAGAGCAGAGGAGGTTCTACCATCACCATAGACAGGGGGCATCCTCTACACCTAGAGGAGAGGAGGTTCTACTATCACCATAGACAGGGGACATCCTCTACACCTAGAGGAGAGGAGGTTCTACCATCACCATAGACAGAGGGCATCCTCTACACCTAGAGCAGACGAGGTTCTACCATCACCATAGACAGGGGGCATCCTCTACACCTAAAGGAGAGGAGGATCTACCATCACCATAGACAGGGGGCATCCTCTACACCTAAAGGAGAGGAGGATCTACCATCACCATAGACAGGGGGCATCCTCTACATCTAGAGGAGAGGAGGTTCTACCATCACCATAGACAGGGGGCATCCTCTACACCTAGAGCAGAGGAGGTTCTACCATCACCATAGACAGGGGGCATCCTCTACACCTAGAGGAGAGGAGGTTCTACCATCACCATAGACAGGGGACATCCTCTACACCTAGAGGAGAAGAGGTTCTAACATCACCATAGACAGGGGGCATCCTCTACACCTAGAGGAGAGGAGGGTCTACCAGCACCATAGACAGGGGGCATCCTCTACACCTAGAGGAGAGAAGGTTGTACCATCACCATAGACAGGGGGCATCCTCTAAACATAAAGGAGAGGAGGTTCTACCATCACCATAGACAGGGGACATCCTCTACACCTAGAGCAGAGGAGGTTCTACCATCAACATAGACAGGGGGCATCCTCTACACCTAGAGGAGAGGAGGCTCTACCATCACCATAGACAGGAGGCCTGCTCTACACCTAGAGGAGAGGAGGTTCTACCATCACCATAGACAGGAGGCATCCTCTACACCTAGAGAAGAGGAGGTTCTACCATCACCATAGACAGGTGGCATCCTCTACACCTAGAGGAGAGGAGGTTCTACCATCATCATAGACAGGGGACATCCTCTACACCTAGAGGAGAGGAGGTTCTACCATCAACATAGACAGGGGGCATCCTCTACACCTAAAGGAGAGGAGGATCTACCATCACCATAGACAGGGGGCATCCTCTACATCTAGAGGAGAGGAGGTTCTACCATCACCATAGACAGGGGGCATCCTCTACACCTAGAGCAGAGGAGGTTCTACCATCACCATAGACAGGGGGCATCCTCTACACCTAGAGGAGAGGAGGTTCTACCATCACCATAGACAGGGGACATCCTCTACACCTAGAGGAGAGGAGGTTCTACCATCACCATAGACAGAGGGCATCCTCTACACCTAGAGGAGAGGAAGTTCTACCATCACCATAGACAGGGGGCATCCTCTACACCTAGAGGAGAGGAGGGTCTACCAGCACCATAGACAGGGGGCGTCCTCTACACCTAGAGGAGAGGAGGTTCTACCATCACCATAGACAGGGGGCATCCTCTAAACATAAAGGAGAGGAGGTTCTACCATCACCATAGACAGGGGACATCCTCTACACCTGGAGCAGAGGAGGTTCTACCATCAACAAAGACAGGGGGCATCCTCTACACCTAGAGGAGAGGAGGTTCTACCATCAACATAGACAGGAGGCATCCATCCTTCACCTAGAGGAGGTTCTACCATCACCATAGACAGGGGGCATCCTCTACACCTAGAGGAGAGGAGGTTCTACCATCACCATAGACAGGGGGCATCCTCTACACCTAGAGGAGAGGAGGGTCTACCATCACCATAGACAGGGGGCATCCTCTACACCTAGAGGAGAGGAGGATCTACCATCACCATAGACAGGGGGCATCCTCTACACCTAGAGGAGAGGAGGTTCTACCATCACCATAGACAGGGGGCATCCTCTACACCTAAAGGAGAGGAGGATCTACCATCACCATAGACAGGGGGCATCCTCTACACCTAGAGGAGAGGAGGTTCTACCATCACCATAGACAGGGGGCATCCTCTACACCTAGAGGAGAGGAGGTTCTACCATCACCATAGACAGGGGGCATCCTCTACACCTAGAGGAGAGGAGGTTCTACCATCACCATAGACAGGGGCATCCTCTACACCTAGAGGAGAGGAGGTTCTACCATCACCATAGACAGGGGGCATCCTCTACACCTAGAGGAGAGGATTCTACCATCACCATAGACAGGGGGCATCCTCTACACCTAGAGGAGAGGATTCTACCATCACCATAGACAGGAGGCATCCTCTACACCTAGAGGAGAGGAGGTTCTGCCATCACCATAGACAGGGGACATCCTCTACAACTAGAGGAGAGGAGGTTCTACCATCACCATAGACAGGGGCCACCCTATACATCTAGAGAAGAGGAGGTTCTACCATCACCATAGACAGGGGGCATCCTCTACACCTAGAGGAGAGGAGGTTCTACCATCACCATAGACAAGAGGCATCCTCTACACCTAGAGGAGAGGAGGTTCTACCATCACCATAGACAGGAGGCATCCTCTACACCTAGAGGAGAGGAGGTTCTACCATCATCATAGACAGGGGGCATCCTCTACACCTATACGAGAGAGGGTTCTACCATCACCATAGACAGGGAGCATCCACTACACCTAGAGGAGAGGAGGTTCTACCATCACCATAGACAGGAGGCATCCTCTATACCTAGAGGAGAGGCGGTTCTACCATCACCATAGACAGGGGGCATCCTCTACACCTAGAAGAGAGGAGGTTCTACCATCACCATAGACAGGGGACATCCTCTACACCTAGAGGAGAGGAGGTTCTAATATCACCATAGACAGGGGACATCCTCTACATCTAGAGGAAAGGAGGGTCTACCGTCACCATAGACAGGAGGCATCCTCTACACCTAGAGGAAAGGAGGGTCTACCATCACCATAGACAGGGGACATCCTCTACACCTAGAGGAGAGGAGGTTCTACCATCACCATAGACAGGGGACATCCTCTACACCTAGAGGAGAGGAGGTTCTGCCATCACCATAGACAGGGGGCATCCTCTACACCTAGAGGAGAGGAGGATCCACCATCACCATAGACAGGGGCATCCTCTACACCTAGAGGAGAGGAGATTCTACCATTACCATAGACAGGGGGAATCCTCTACACCTAGAGGAGAGGAGGTTCTACCATCACCATAGACAGGGGGCATCCTCTACACCTAGAGGAGAGGAGGTTCTACCATCACCATAGACAGGGGACATCCTCTACGCCTAGAGGAGAGGAGGTTCTACCATCACCATAGACAGGGGACATCCTCTACACCTAGAGGAGAGGAGGTTCTACCATCACCATAGACAAGGGGCATCCTTTACACCTAGAGGAGAGGAGGTTCTACCATCACCATAGATAGGGATTATCCTCTACAACTAGAGGAGAGGAGGTTCTACCATCACCATAGACAGGGATTATCCTCTACACCTAGAGGAGAGGAGGTTCTACCATCACCATAGACAGGGGGCATCCTCTACACCTAAAGGAGAGGAGGTTCTACCATCACCATAGACAGGGGGCATCCTCTACACCTAGAGGAGAGGAGGTTCTACCATCACCATAGACAGGGGGCATCCTCTACGCCTAGAGGAGAGGAGGTTCTACCATCACCATAGACAGTGGACATCCTCTACACCTAGAGGAGAGGAGGCTCTACCATCACCATAGACAGGGGGCATCCTCTATACCTAGAGGAGAGGAGGTTCTACCATCACCATAGACAGGGGGCATCCTCTACGCCTAGAGGAGAGGAGGTTCTACCATCACCATAGACAGGGGGCATCCTCTAAACCTAGAGGAGAGGAGGTTTTACCATCACCATAGACAGGGGGCATCCTCTACACCTAGAGGAGAGGAGGTTCTACCATCACCATAGACAGGGGGCATCACCTACACCTAGAGGAGAGGCGGTTCTACCATCACCATAGACAGGGGGCATCACCTACACCTAGAGGAGAGGCGGTTCTACCATCACCATAGACAAGAGGCATCCTCTACACCTAGAGGAGAGGAGGATCTACCATCACCATAGACAAAGGGTATCCTCTACACCTAGAGGAGTGGAGGTTCTACCATCACCATAGACAGGGGGCATCCTCTACACCTAGAGGAGAGGAGGTTCTACCATCACCATAGACAGGGGGCATCCTCTACACCTACAGGAGAGGAGGTTCTATCATCACCATAGACAGGGGGAATCCTCTACACCTAGAGCAGAGGAGGTTCTATCATCACCATAGACAGGGGGCATCCTCTACACCTAGAGGAGAGGAGGTTCTATCATCACCTTAGACAGGAGGCATCCTCTACACCAAGAGGAATGGAGGGTCTACCATCACCATAGACAGGGGACATCCTCTACACCTAGAGGAGAGGAGGTTCTATCATCACCATAGACAGGGGGCATCCTCTACACCTAGAGGAGAGACGATTCTACCATCACCATAGACAGGGGGCATCCTCTACACCTAGAGGAGAGGAGGTTATATCATCACCATAGACAGGGGACATCCCCTACACCTAGAGGAGAGGAGGTTCTACCATCACCATGGACAGGAGGCATCCTCTACACCTAGAGGAGAGGAGGTTCTACCATCACCATAGACAGGGGGCATCCTCTACACCTAGAGGAGAGGAGGTTATATCATCACCATAGACAGGGGACATCCCCTACACCTAGAGGAGAGGAGGTTCTACCATCACCATGGACAGGAGGCATCCTCTACACCTAGAGGAGAGAAGGTTCTACCATCACCATAGACAGGAGGCATCCTCTACACCTAGAGGAGAGGAGGTTCTACCATCACCATAGACAGGGGCCATCCTCTACACCTAGAGGAGAGGAGGTTCTACCATCACCATAGACAGGGGGCATCCTCTACACCTAGAGGAGAGGAGGTTCTACCATCACCATGGACAGGAGGCATCCTCTACACCTAGAGGAGAGGAGGTTCTACCATTACCATAGACAGGGGGCATCCTCTACACCTAGAGGAGAGGAGATTCTAACATCACCATAGACAGGGGGCATCCTCTACACCTAGAGGAGAGGAGGTTCTACCATTACCATAGACAGGGGGCATCCTCTACACCTAGAGGAGAGGAGATTCTACCATCACCATAGACAGGGGGCATCCTCTACACCTAGAGGAGAGGAGGTTCTACCATCACCATAGACAGGGGGCATCTTCTACACCTAGAGGAGAGGAGGTTCTACTATCACCATAGAAAGGGGGCATCCTCTACACCTAGAGGAGAGGAGGTTCTACCATCACCATAGATAGGGGACATCCTCTACACCTAGAGGAGAGGAGGTTCTACCATCACCATAGACAGGGGGATCCTCTACACCTAGAGGAGAGGAGGTTCTACCATCACCATAGACAGGGGGCATCCTCTACACCTAGAGGAGAGGAGGCTCTACCATCACCATAGACAGGGGGCATCCTCTACACCTAGAGGAGAGGAGGTTCTACCATCACCATAGACAGGAGGCATCCTCTACACCTAGAGGAGAGGAGGCTCTACCATCACCATAGACAGGGGGCATCCTCTACACCTAGAGGAGAGGAGGTTCTACCATCACCATATACAGGGGGCATCCTCTACACCTAGAGGAGAGGAGGTTCTACCATCACCATAGACAGGGGGCATCCTCTACACCTAGAGGAGAGGAGGTTATACCATCACCATAGACAGGGGACATCCTCTACACCTAAAGGAGAGGAGGTTCTACCATCACCATAGACAGGGGCATCCTCTACAGCTAGAGCAGAGGAGGTACTACCATCACCATAGACAGGGGGCATCCTCTACACCTAGAGGAGAGGAGGTTCTACCATCACCATAGACAGGGGCATCCTCTACACCTAGAGGAGAGGAGGATCTACCATCACCATAGACAGGGGGCATCCTCTACACCTAGAGGAGAGGAGGTTCTACCATCACCATAGATAGGGATTATCCTCTACACCTAGAGGAGAGGAGGTTCTACCATCACCATAGACAGGGGGCATCCTCTACACCTAGAGGAGAGGAGGTTCTACCATCACCATAGACAGGGGGCATGCTCTACACCTACAGGAGAGGAGGTTCTACCATCACCATAGACAGGGGGCATCCTCTACGCCTAGAGGAGAGGAGGTTCTACCATCACCATAGACAGTGGACATCCTCTACACCTAGAGGAGAGGAGGCTCTACCATCACCATTGACAGGGGGCATCCTCTATACCTAGAGGAGAGGAGGTTCTACCATCACCATAGACAGGGGGCATCCTCTACGCCTAGAGGAGAGGAGGTTCTACCATCACCATAGACAGGGGGCATCCTCTAAACCTAGAGGAGAGGAGGTTTTACCATCACCATAGACAGGGGGCATCCTCTACACCTAGAGGAGAGGAGGTTCTACCGTCACCATAGACAGGGGGCATCACCTACACCTAGAGGAGAGGCGGTTCTACCATCACCATAGACAGGGGGCATCACCTACACCTAGAGGAGAGGCGGTTCTACCATCACTATAGACAGGGGGCATCCTCTACACCCAGAGGAGAGGAGGTTCTACCATCACCATAGACAAGAGGCATCCTCTACACCTAGAGGAGAGGAGGATCTACCATCACCATAGACAAAGGGTATCCTCTACACCTAGAGGAGAGGAGGTTCTACCATCACCATAGACAGAGGGCATCCTCTACACCTAGAGGAGAGGAGGTTCTGCCATCAACATAGACAGGGGCATCCTCTACACCTGGAGGAGAGGAGGTTCTACCATCACCATAGACAGGGGGCATCCTCTACACCTAGAGGAGAGGAGGTTCTATCATCACCATAGACAGGGGGAATCCTCTACACCTAGAGGAGAGGAGGTTCTATCATCACCATAGACAGAGGGCATCCTCTACACCTACAGGAGAGGAGGTTCTATCATCACCTTAGACAGGGGGAATCCTCTACACCTAGAGGAGAGGAGGTTCTACCATCACCATAGACAGGGGACATCCTCTACACCTAGAGGAGAGGAGGTTCTACCATCACCATAGATAGGGATTATCCTCTACAACTAGAGGAGAGGAGGTTCTACCATCACCATAGACAGGGATTATCCTCTACACCTAGAGGAGAGGAGGTTCTACCATCACCATGGACAGGAGGCATCCTCTACACATAGAGGAGAGGAGGTTCTACCATCACCATAGACAGGGGGCATCCTCTACACCTAGAGGAGAGGAGGTTCTACCATCACCATAGACAGGGGCCATCCTCTACACCTAGAGGAGAGGAGGTTCTACCATCACCATAGACAGGGGGCATCCTCTACACCTAGAGGAGAGGAGGTTCTACTATCACCATAGAAAGGGGGCATCCTCTACACCTAGAGGAGAGGAGGTTCTACCATCACCATAGATAGGGGACATCCTCTACACCTAGAGGAGAGGAGGTTCTACCATCACCATAGACAGGGGGATCCTCTACACCTAGAGGAGAGGAGGTTCTACCATCACCATAGACAGGGGGCATCCTCTACACCTAAAGGAGAGGAGGTTCTACCATCACCATAGACAGGGGCATCCTCTACAGCTAGAGGAGAGGAGGTACTACCATCACCATAGACAGGGGGCATCCTCTACACCTAAAGGAGAGGAGGTTCTACCATCACCATAGACAGGGGGCATCCTCTACACCTAGAGGAGAGGAGGTTCTACCATCACCATAGACAGGGAACATCCCCTACACCTGGAGGAGAGGAGGTTCTACTATCACCATAGACAGGGGGCATCCTCTACACCTAATGGAGAGGAGGTTCTACCATCACCATTGAAAGGGGGCATCCTGTACACCTAGAGGAGAGGAGGTTCTACTATCACCATAGACAGGGGGCATCCTCTACACCTAGAGGAGAGGAGGTTCTACCATCACCATAGACAGGGGGCATCCTCTACACCTAGAGGGGAGGAGGTTCTACCATCACCATAGACAGGGGCCATCCTCTACACCTAGAGGAGAGGGGGTTCTACCATCACCATAGACAGGGGGCATCCACTACACCTAGAGGAGAGGAGGTACTACTATCACCATAGACAGGGGACATCCTCTACACCTAGAGGAGAGGAGGTTCTACCATCACCATAGACAGGGGGATCCTCTACACCTAGAGGAGAGGAGGTTCTACCATCACCATAGACAGGGGGCATCCTCTACACCTAAAGGAGAGGAGGTTCTACCATCACCATAGACAGGGGCATCCTCTACACCTAGAGGAGAGGAGGTTCTACCATCACCATAGACAGGGGAATCCTCTACACCTAGAGGAGAGGAGATTCTACCATCACCATAGACAGGGGACATCCTCTACACCTAGAGGAGAGAAGGTTCTACCATCACCATAGACAGGGGGCATCCTGTACACTTAGAGGAGAGGAGGTTCTACCATCACCATAGACAGGGGGCATCCTCTACACCTAGAGGAGAGGAGGTTCTACCATCACCATAGACAGGTGCATCCTCTACACCTAGAGGAGAGGAGGTTCTACCATCACCACAGACAGGAGGCATCCTCTACACCTAGAGGAGAGGAGCTTCTACCATCACCATAGACAGGGGCATCCTCTACACCTAGAGGAGAGGAGGTTCTACCATCACCATAGACAGGAGACATCCTCTACACCTAGAGGAGAGGAGGTTCTACCATCACCATAGACAGGGGGCATCCTCTACACCTAGAGGAGAGGAGGTTATACCATCACCATAGAGAGGGGCATCCTCTACACCTAGAGGAGAGGAGGTTCTATCATCACCATAGAGAGGGGCATCCTCTACACCTAGAGGAGAGGAGGTTCTATCATCACCATAGACAGGGGGCATCCTCTACAACTAGAGGAGAGGAGGTTCTACCATCACCATAGACAGGAGGCATCCTCTACACCTAGAGGAGAGGAGGTTCTATCATTACCATAGACAGGGGGCATCCTCTACACCTAGAGGAGAGGAGGTTCTACCATCACCATAGACAGGGGGCATCCTCTACACCTAGAGGAGAGGAGGTTCTACCATCACCATAGACAGGGGGCATCCTCTACACCTAGAGCAGAGGAGGTTCTATCATCACCATAGACAGGGGGCATCCTCTACACCTAGAGGAGAGGAGGTTCTACCATCACCATAGACAGGGGGCATCCTCTACACCTAGAGGAGAGGAGGTTCTACCATCACCATAGACAGGGGGCATCCTCTACACCTAGAGCAGAGGAGGTTCTATCATCACCATAGACAGGGGGCATCCTCTACACCTAGAGGAGAGGAGGTTCTACCATCACCATAGACAGGGGGCATCCTCTACACCTAGAGGAGAGGAGGTTCTACCATCACCATAGACAGGGGGCATCCTCTACACCTAGAGCAGAGGAGGTTCTATCATCACCATAGACAGGGGGCATCCTCTACACCTAGAGCAGAGGAGGTTCTATCATCACCATAGACAGGGGGCATCCTCTACACCTAGAGGAGAGGAGGTTCTACCATCACTAGAGATGGGTGAAATGATTCTAACTAAGTGAAATTCGATACAAATTTCATGGAAATTTCAATTTGTCACGAATCCAAAGTTTACGTTGATTCGTTGGAACAAAGTTTCTTTTTCTCTCTTTTTAAGTTAAATGGGCCTGAGCACAATGTATTACATGAGGCAGAGGACTATGGGAAGGAGAAAGGAACAACCTCAATGACATCTGCAGACCTGTAAACCAATCAGCGACCGGCAGGCTTATGTGATGTCACAGCCCTATAAAAACAGTCAGCCATTTCCAATCCTGTCATTTTAAACTGCATGTGCTGCCTGTAGCGTCCAGCTGCTTGTACTGTGCATGTGCTGTTGCGATTTCTGCTCCAATCCCAGAGTGTGCATTTTGGGACATCTGTACAACCCAAATTCCAATACTTTTTGTTGCTAAAGTTGAGAGCAAGAAATCAGTGTAAAATCCACATAGTTGATTAAGCAATATGTCAGACAGAGAGGTGGCAGTTGGAGCAGGCAGAGGTCGCAGCACAGTAAGAGGACGTCGCAGCAGGGGTCACTCTGTGAGGCCAGAACTGCCATTGTCATCTGTCAACAACCCAAATACCTCAAATATAACATCTGACAACCCCAGCAAAGAGTCCAATTAGTTGGCATGGCCCAGGAGCAGGTCAGCTGCCCTCACCTGTCCTCAACCAGCCTCTGTTCTGTTCCTTTCCCGCAGCCAGAGAGCTACTAGGTGGTCTGGGCTCAGCGCCACTATTCAGCGAGGACAGTCAGCAGCTGCTTGGCAGTGAAGAGATGGGGCAAACTTCCGCTGCTTCGTGCAGTAGGCAGACTGTGCATACTGACACCTATGAGGACAGTACCAGTGACCGGGAAACGCAAATTGATGATGATGTAGCCGATCTCACTTAGGAGCCAGGTGAAGCCAGGGATTCATCAACATCGTCGGCAGAAAAGAGTGTCAGCTTGCGCGTCAGGCAGCGGAATAGGCAGCAAGTCGCTACTGTGGCCGTGAGTCAGCAGGTTGGCTGCAGCAGTGCGAGGACGGGAGCCAAACGGCCGCGGGGTACAAATCCTGATTCACAGGTCCAAGTAAGCAGTGGCACAAGGGCTCAGCGAGGCAGCGGCGGTAGTAGTCGCTCAGTGCAGAGTGTTGGCAGTAAAATCACCACCTCGGCGGTGTGGCAGTTTTTTGTTAAGACACCAGAGGACCCGAGCGTTGATATACGTAGAATCTGTGGGTAGAAAGGGAAGAATGGCCAGGGAGCTAGCGTTAGCACCACGGCCTTGCGTGAACACATGCAGTGTCACCATCCAATGGCCTGGGAGAAATGTGGAACAGATGTGGAGGTCCATCCTGCAGGTGCAGCAACAGCAGCAGCACCCAGTGGCACACATGCCTTTTCAGCCAGTCAAGGCTCCAGCACCTCTGTCGAAGGGAGTTGTTTGCTTTGACATTATCTCCCAGTTCAGATAGCTCTCGCTACGCATGGCGCCAGCAGTCGTTGAGCGAGGCGATTACAAAGAAACAACTCTATGCGTCCAGCCATCCTAAGGTGCAGAAGCTGACTGTGCCCCCTTTCCAAGTCGTGGACTCTGCACCCTTCAGAGAACTATTGGCTTGTGCCGAACCGAGGTGGAGAGTTCCAAGCCGCAATTTCACCAATATGTACAACAGAAGGTGGGCCAGTCCTTGAGCTTATCAGTTTCTTCCAAGGTGCACGGCAGCGCGGACATGAGGAGCTGTAATTATGGTCAGGGCCAGTATATGTCCTTTACGGCCCACTGGGTGAATGTGCCCAGCCACACCAACAACTTCAACAAGAGACGGCGCTTTCTCCTCCACGTTTTCAAACTGCTGCTCCTAGGCCACCACCACCTCAGCCTCCACAAGTGCTGCTCCACCATACCACATGTGCAGGGCACAGCGGTGTCACGCAGTTCTACACCTGGTTTGCCTGGGCAAACGAAGTCACACAGGGGAGGAACTGCTCCGCGTCATGCAAGAAGAAATCAATGGGGCAAATTTACTTACACGGTCCCCGATCAGGACCCTCTGATGAAGATGAAGTCTGGTGCGCTCCGTTTGCTTAGGCCCTTTGAAGAGGCCACGTTATTTGTCAGTCGCCAGGACAGCGGGATGAATAACGTCATTCCACTCCTTCATGTCCTCGAACTCATGCTGCAAAATCTGCCTATTCAGGGCACTGGAGACTACATCTCTTGGCCACATGAGTCCGGTGGGGGCTGAACTGGAGGAGGAGGAGGACATTGAAGCACAAGCAGCGTCTGGTGAAATTAGTGGTTTTTCTACAAGACAAGAGAGTAGGAGCAGGAGCATCCCGAGGAGGTAGAAGATGAGGCAGATAACCCAGAAGCACTGTGGCAGTATACAGTGGAGATGGAGGCCAGGAGTCCCTCAGAGTCCCCCAGAGTCAGGGATGACTTTTGGCTCTCCACCCTCTTGGACCCTCGCTACCAGTCAAAAATGGGTGACTTTTTTCCAGTTGCTGAGAGGGAGGAACAACATACTATACAGAAATACTATGCACACAGTTGGCCACTACCTATGTGCGCCATTGTCCATCCTCTGTCGGGTCTGACCGGCAGATTCCTGGCTGCTGTGGGGAGCTGGGGGGTAGGAGCAGTAGCAGCTCCATCAGCAGCAGCTTAAGTCTGGATTCCTTAATGAGCAACTTCCTTCACCCGCCTAGTGAGGAACAGCAGGACATGGAGCAGATCCTGCACCAGCAGGTGGTGGCCTACTTGAACTGCACTTTACCGCCTCAGGTAGAGGATCCACTGGACTAGTGGGCAGTCAACCTTGATGTGTGGCCGCAACTTGCAGAGTTTGCACTAGAGAAGCTGTCCTGCCCGGCCAGTAGTGTGGCATCAGAGCGGGTGTTCAGTACGACAGGGGACATTGTTACCCCCAGGAGAACCCGCTTGTGGAGAGACTGACCTTTGTCAAGATGAATCAGGCTTGGATCGGCCAGGATTTCAACTCACCATTGCCTTATGCATCAGATTAGATCAGCCATGATGCCTCCTCCAAACATTGAGAAATGAGTCTGGGTTCTAACTACCTGCCTCAGCTACTATTCTGATGCTGCCACCCGCCTGATGCCACACATCTGCTGCTAGTTGCTCCATCTGCCTCCTACCATCTTTACACGGGACTGGAATTGTCACCCACCTCCACACTCATTGACCTCCTGCTGCTGGCACCTCCACGCTCTAACATTCTGCCACACTGTGGCCTACCATGTCGCTGCCACCTCCCGAATTTGTCATTGTGCCACTCTCTAATCTTCAAATTTAAATAAAAAATTTCAACTTCAAATTAATTTCAAACTTCAAATTCATTGTGCCACTCTGTGGCTTTCCATGTTGCTGCCACCTCCATGCTCTGTCATTGTGCCACTTTCTGACCCCCTGCTGCTGCCGCCACCTCCAAACTCTTATCATTGTACCACTCTGCGGCCCAACATGTTTCTTCCACCTCCATAGTTTGCCATTGTGCCACTCTGCAGCCTACTCATGCTGCTGCCAACTGACCGCTGTCTCCCTGGAACACCCTGTGATTTCCATAATGCTGTTTTCACCCTCCATCGCTCTATGACGTTGCCACTATGTTTGGTTTCCCCCTTCATTTCATCTGCCAGAAGGATGAAAAGCCTCAGGATTGAGCCAAAAGCAGGAGTGGATACAGAACACAGAGGACATGCAAGTATCCAATTTACTGGTCATCTCTGTTCTGGATCAACTCCTGTTTGTTTTTGGTTTAGCAATACTGATGATGGATTATTGACCGATTAAAGAGGACACTGACGGGTGAAAAGAAGGGCAAAATGATCAGTGACATCAATGCAGAATTACTGCCGACCCCCTCTGCACTCTTTTGGGGGGCTTTCCACATGTATCCGCGTTTAACAGAACCGGTTCTGTCGTCATCTATGGAATCATCTGATGTCAGTGTAAAGAGTGCACTCTGTGATGTTATAGTGGGATCTTGGCCCTCAGCTCGGTCCTTTTGAGCTGGTACAGACCTTACCTTGTCAGGCTGCGTTCCCGCTTCGCTTATTTGGTGAAGTTGGCCCCTGTAAGTGCACATGGAAGTGAAGAGTGAAGTGATTCTAAGAGCTGCGGCTGTCATGTGCATGTCATACTAAAACACAGCATTGTGTGAAGTCCAAACCGCGCTCGCTAGGCATATTAGAGCCTGGCACAACGTTCTACAACACCCTACAGGATCTCTGCAGCCAGGAAATGCCTGGTTTTTAACGTGATTTGTCATGATTCGATTCAGGTTGAATTACATTTTAAAAAATTCACCCATCTCTAACGGTGATGTATTTATATACTGTATATTGTAATGTAAAAGACACTCTGTTATAGTTAAGTGCAGCATTCACTATAATCTATACATTCGTTAGTATTGTATGTAATATTATTTTAGTTTTAGGAAGACGTTTCTGCTAAAGTTTCTACAATTCATTTGGTGGACATTTTATATATTTTATTATGTCTGAGGGGGCACTTTTTGAGATTCCTCCCATAATATTCTTTGTGTTCCAATAATATTCTATGGCAGGAAGTTTCTAAAGTACAAACAACTTTCCCGGCAGCTCCTGTCACTCTATAGGTCCGGCTGTCTGCTTGTCGGGTAAACACGTCTGTTGTTCTTCTGCAAAACAATCATTACTATAGATTCATAGAGAGATAGAGATACAAAGTCAGAAATGTCTCTTATTACTTGTTATCCCATTTTACCAATACAGCACTAACCCTTTAACCCTTTCCATGATACAGTAATAATACAAAGAATGTGCATAACATAACGCTATAGATTAATGCAAGTTAACCCTTGATGGAAAATGAAGTAAGAAGTGCTGAGATTTCCATTGAGGAAATATTCAAATGTCCCCAGTACCCTGCTCCTCTGATAGCGGGCACCACAGCGGATTGATGACAGTCCCCTCCATCCTAGACGCCTCAGGAGGGGGGTATCCAGCAGGGAAACCCCTGCAGCCTAATGTGAACAGTGAGTGATGTCCTGGTCCTCCTGATGTGTGCGCTGCACTCATTGCTATATATTTACAGCAGGGAAAAGTATTTAGTCGGCCACTAATTGTACGAGTTTCCCCACATAAAAAGATGAGAGGCCGGAAAGTGACATCATAGGTGACATCATAGGTGACATCATAGTGACATCATAGGTGACATCATAGTGACATCATAGTGACATCATAGGTGACATCATAGGTGACATCATAGTGCATCATGGTGACATTCATAGGTGACATCATAGTGACATCATAGGTGACATCATAGGTGACATCATAGGTGACATCATAGTGACATCATAGGTGACATAGTGACATAGTGACATTCATAGGTGACATCATAGTGACATCATAGGTGACATCATAGGTGACATCATAGGTGAAATCATAGGTGACATCATAGGTGACATCATAGTGACATCATAGGTGACATCATAGTGACATCATAGGTGACATCATAGTGACATCATGAGCAGAAAGTATGAGGCACAAATCCAGAAAATCACACCGCGCCCGTTTTGTATCACAGCTGTACCGGACCCCGACGAGCCCCACAATTCTGCCCATTTACTAAGGGCCCAATTCGCGTTTTCCCGACGTGTTACCCGAATATTTCCGATTTGCGTCGATTGTACCTGAATTGCCCCGGGATTTTGGCGCACGCGATCAGATTGTGGCGCATCGGCGCCGGCATGCGCGCGACGGAAATAGGGGGGGCGTGGCCGAACAAAATCCCGGCGTATTCGGAAAAACCGGCGCATTTAAGAACGGAAAATGTGTCGCTTGGGACGCGCTTACCTTCACTCAGCCCGAGCCGGTGAACTCCAGTGCGTTCAGATGCTTTTCAGCGCAGCCTGGTGGACGGCGGAGGAACTGCCTTATTAAATCCCGGCCGGACCCGAATCCAGCGCAGAGAACGTGCCGCTGGATCGCGAATGGACCGGGTAAGTAAATCTGCCCCAGTGTCTCAATACTTTGTTATATCGTCTGTTGGCAATGAGGTCAGAGGTTTGCTGTAAGTCTTCAGTCTCCAGAGACATGACTTGAGACTGTTTCAAAAAGTCTCATAAAAAGTCTCACAGTTACTCCAGTCCTCTGTTGGTCTGGGACTTTTTTATGAATTTTGAGACTTTTTTGGGACTTAAAAAAAAAAAACTGACAGAAAATACACCAAAAAAAATCTATTAACATGCCGAAGCCGCTTCAATGAATCTGATGGGAAGAAGATCTCTGAAATTATACATAGAACTGTCCCAAGGATCCACCTAATGATAAATGACACCCAATGTGTAACATCAAGCACCCGTAGCCTTAGGTCTACATGGGACACAATTTACCTAAAACTTACTGGGACTTTTTAAATCAGCAAAAACCAACATTCTGACAGTAAAAACACAAAGACGGCTTCTTCTTTATTGTCCACTAGATGGCGACCAAGTACAAGAAATGTTTAACACCATTCAAACCCACGAGCACAGCTTTCCCCACCCTGCACCCAGCGCAACGCCCCCCCCTGCACCCAGCGCAGAGCCCCCACACTGCACCCAGTGCAACGCCCCCCCCCCCCTGCACCCAGCGCAGAGCCCCCACACTGCACCCAGCGCAACGCCCCCCCCTGCACCCAGCGCAGAGCCCCCACACTGCACCCAGCGCAGTGCCCCCACCCTGCACCCAGCGCAGCGCCCCCCCACCACCCTGCACCAAGCACAGCGCCCCCACCCTGCACCAAGCACAGCGCCCCCACCCTGCACCAAGCACAGCGCCCCCACCCTGCACCAAGCACAGCGCTTTAATTCTTTAATTAAAAAAATTGGAAATTTTGTAAAGTAAAAATAAAAATCTCCAGTTAAATTCCAGTAGCCCGGTCCTTACCAGGATCACATGACAGCTGCAGCCTGTCCCTGATTGGCTGTGGAAGTCACATGATGATAAACTTCTAGTCTGACATAGACAAAATGTGGACTGGAAAATGGTTTGCTTTTAATAGGTGATGTCTTTGTTTTACTTATTTGCAGGAATCAGCGTAACTCATATTCAAAGGGGTCATTAAAATTTAAGCTGATATGTAAGTAGTTGCTACTTGAAATTGTGTTCCCCTTACCAGAAAAATGCTGTGGACAGAGACCAGAATGAAGAATTCAACTGTTTGTCTGTAGTCCGTTGGTTGCAGTGCATCCAGTATGGCCGGTGTGTGGTGAGAAGTCATCTCACTGATGTAATGTGCAGGGATGGCAGTGACACATCATTACTATGGTAACAGAACATAAAAATCTGTTAGATTATCCCTGGAAGAAAATCATGGGAGGGAGTAGGAGTTACTGAGTACTGAGGGATCATGGGAGTTGGAGTATCCTGTGGTGATCATCTTGGAGATAACTCTGCCTACTTTAGAAAGCCTGTAAAGTTTTGTGGATCATAAATGCTAATTATTAAAGCTCCATTTAATGATTAATGAAGTGTTATCTATATAGAGGTCATTGTACAAGAGGGGGAGGGGATAAGCTGTGACATCATCTATTGTCAGAAGTGATGTAATGATGGGTCAGTGTTATCTATATAGAGGTCATTGTACAAGAGGGGGAGGGGATAAGTTGTGACATCATCTATTGTCAGAAGTGATGTAATGATGGGTCAGTGTTATCTATATAGAGGTCATTGTACAAGAGGGGGAGGGGATAAGTTGTGACATCATCTATTGTCAGAAGTGATGTAATGATGGGTCAGTGTTATCTATATAGAGGTCATTGTACAAGAGGGGGAGGGGATAAGCTGTGACATCATCTATTGTCAGTAGTGATGTAATGATGGGTCAGTGTTATCTATATAGAGGTCATTGTACAGGGAGGGGGAGGAGATAAGCTGTGACATCATCTATTGTCAGTAGTGATGTAATGTTGGGTCAGTGTTATCTATATAGAGGTCATTGTACAGGGAGGGGGAGGAGATAAGCTGTGACATCATCTATTGTCAGTAGTGATGTAATGATGGGTCAGTGTTATCTATATAGAGGTCATTGTACAGGGAGGGGGAGGGGATAAGCTGTGACATCATCTATTGTCAGTAGTGATGTAATGATGGGTCAGTGTTATCTATATCGAGGTCATTGTACAGGAGGGGGAGGAGATAAGCTGTGACATCATCTATTGTCAGTAGTGATGTAATGATGGGTCAGTGTTATCTATATAGAGGTCATTGTACAGGGAGGGGGAGGAGATAAGCTGTGACATCATCTATTGTCAGTAGTGATGTAATGTTGGGTCAGTGTTATCTATATAGAGGTCATTGTACAGGGAGGGGGAGGAGATAAGCTGTGACATCATCTATTGTCAGTAGTGATGTAATGATGGGTCAGTGTTATCTATATAGAGGTCATTGTACAGGGAGGGGGAGGGGATAAGCTGTGACATCATCTATTGTCAGTAGTGATGTAATGATGGGTCAGTGTTATCTATATCGAGGTCATTGTACAGGAGGGGGAGGAGATAAGCTGTGACATCATCTATTGTCAGTAGTGATGTAATGATGGGTCAGTGTTATCTATATAGAGGTCATTGTAAAGCGAGGGGGAGGAGATAAGCTGTGACATCATCTATTGTCAGTAGTGATGTAATGATGGGTCAGTGTTATCTATATAGAGGTCATTGTAAAGGGAGGGGAGGAGATAAGCTGTGACATCATCTATTGTCAGTAGTGATGTAATGATGGGTCAGTGTTATCTATATAGAGGTCATTGTACAGGGAGGGGAGGAGATAAGCTGTGACATCATCTATTGTCAGTAGTGATGTAATGATGGGTCAGTGTTATCTATATAGAGGTCATTGTACAGGGAGGGGGGAGGGGATAAGCTGTGACATCATCTATTGTCAGTAGTGATGTAATTATGGGTCAGTTTTATCTATATAGAGGTCATTGTACAGGGAGGGGGGGGGAGATAAGCTGTGACATCATCTATTGTCAGTAGTGATGTAATTATGGGTCAGTTTTATCTATATAGAGGTCATTGTACAGGGAGGGAGGGGATAAGCTGTGACATCATCTATTGTCAGTAGTGATGTAATGATGGGTCAGTGTTATGTATAAAGAGGTCATTGTACAGGGAGGGGAGGAGATAAGCTGTGACATCATCTATTGTCAGTAGTGATGTAATGATGGGTCAGTGTTATCTATATAGAGGTCATTGTACAGGGAGGGGGAGGAGATAAGCTGTGACATCATCTATTGTCAGTAGTGATGTAATGATGGGTCAGTGTTATCTATATAGAGGTCATTGTACAGGGAGGGGGAGGGGATAAGCTGTGACATCATCTATTGTCAGTAGTGATGTAATGATGGGTCAGTGTTATCTATATCGAGGTCATTGTACAGGAGGGGGAGGAGATAAGCTGTGACATCATCTATTGTCAGTAGTGATGTAATGATGGGTCAGTGTTATCTATATAGAGGTCATTGTAAAGCGAGGGGGAGGAGATAAGCTGTGACATCATCTATTGTCAGTAGTGATGTAATGATGGGTCAGTGTTATCTATATAGAGGTCATTGTAAAGGGAGGGGAGGAGATAAGCTGTGACATCATCTATTGTCAGTAGTGATGTAATGATGGGTCAGTGTTATCTATATAGAGGTCATTGTACAGGGAGGGGAGGAGATAAGCTGTGACATCATCTATTGTCAGTAGTGATGTAATGATGGGTCAGTGTTATCTATATAGAGGTCATTGTACAGGGAGGGGGGAGGGGATAAGCTGTGACATCATCTATTGTCAGTAGTGATGTAATTATGGGTCAGTTTTATCTATATAGAGGTCATTGTACAGGGAGGGGGGGGGAGATAAGCTGTGACATCATCTATTGTCAGTAGTGATGTAATTATGGGTCAGTTTTATCTATATAGAGGTCATTGTACAGGGAGGGAGGGGATAAGCTGTGACATCATCTATTGTCAGTAGTGATGTAATGATGGGTCAGTGTTATGTATAAAGAGGTCATTGTACAGGGAGGGGAGGAGATAAGCTGTGACATCATCTATTGTCAGTAGTGATGTAATGATGGGTCAGTGTTATCTATATAGAGGTCATTGTACAGGGAGGGGGAGGAGATAAGCTGTGACATCATCTATTGTCAGTAGTGATGTAATGATGGGTCAGTGTTATCTATATAGAGGTCATTGTACAGGGAGGAGGAGGAGATAAGCTGTGACATCATCTATAGTCAGTAGTGATGTAATGATGGGTCAGTGTTATCTATATAGAGGTCATTGTACAGGAGGAGGAGATAAGCTGTGACATTATCTATTGTCAGTAGTGATGTAATGCTGGGTCAGTGTTATCTATATAGAGGTCATTGTACAGGGAGGAGGAGGGGATAAGCTGTGACATCATCTATTGTCAGTAGTGATGTAAAGATGGGTCAGTGTTATCTATATAGAGGTCATTGTACAGGGAGGGGGAGGAGATAAGCTGTGACATCATCTATTGTCAGTAGTGATGTAAAGATGGGTCAGTGTTATCTATATAGAGGTCATTGTACAGGGAGGAGGAGGGGATAAGCTGTGACATCATCTATTGTCAGTAGTGATGTAATGATGGGTCAGTGTTATCTCTATAGAGGTCATTGTACAGGGAGGGGGAGGGGATAAGCTGTGACATCATCTATAGTCAGTAGTGATGTAAAGATGGGTCAGTGTTATCTATATAGAGGTCATTGTACAGGGATGAGGAGGAGATAAGCTGTGACATCATCAATTGTCAGTAGTGATGTAATGATGGGTCAGTGTTATCTATATAGAGGTCATTGTACAGGAGGAGGAGGAGATAAGCTGTGACATCATCTATTGTCAGTAGTGATGTAATGCTGGGTCAGTGTTATCTATATAGAGGTCATTGTACAGGGAGGGGAGGAGATAAGCTGTGACATCATCTATTGTCAGTAGTGATGTAATGATGGGTCAGTGTTATCTATATAGAGGTCATTGTACAGGGAGGAGGAGGAGATAAGCTGTGACATCATCTATTGTCAGTAGTGATGTAATGATGGGTCAGTGTTATCTATATAGAGGTCATTGTACAGAAAGGAGGAGGAGATAAGCTGTGACATCATCTATTGTCAGTAGTGATGTAATGATGTGTCAGTGTTATGTATATAGAGGACATTGTACATGGAGGAGGGAGGAGGTAAGCTGTGACATCATCTATTGTCAGTAGTGATGTAATGATGGGTCAGTGTTATCTATATAGAGGTCATTGTACAGGGAGGGGGAGGAGATAAGCTGTGACATCTTCTATTGTCAGTAGTGATGTAATGATGGGTCAGTGTTATCTATATAGAGGTCATTGTACAGGGAGGGGGAGGAGATAAGATGTGACATCATCTATTGTCAGTAGTGATGTAATGCTGGGTCAGTGTTATCTATATAGAGGTCATTGTACAGAGAGGAGGAGGGGATAAGCTGTGACATCATCTATTATCAGTAGTGATGTAAAGATGGGTCAGTGTTATCTATATAGAGGTCATTGTACAGGGAGGGGGAGGAGATAAGCTGTGACATCATCTATTGTCAGTAGTGATGTAATGATGGGTCAGTGTTATCTATATAGAGGTCATTGTACAGGGAGGGGGAGGAGATAAGCTGTGACATCATCTATTGTCAGTAGTGATGTAAAGATGGGTCAGTGTTATCTATATAGAGGTCATTGTACAGGGAGGAGGAGGAGATAAGCTGTGACATCATCTATTGTCAGTAGTGATGTAAAGATGGGTCAGTGTTATCTATATAGAGGTCATTGTACAGGGAGGGGGAGGAGATAAGCTGTGACATCATCTATTGTCAGTAGTGATGTAAAGATGGGTCAGTGTTATCTATATAGAGGTCATTGTACAGGGAGGAGGAGGGGATAAGCTGTGACATCATCTATTATCAGTAGTGATGTAAAGATGGGTCAGTGTTATCTATATAGAGGTCATTGTACAGGGAGGGGGAGGAGATAAGCTGTGACATCATCTATTGTCAGTAGTGATGTAATGATGGGTCAGTGTTATCTATATAGAGGTCATTGTACAGGGAGGGGGAGGAGATAAGCTGTGACATCATCTATTGTCAGTAGTGATGTAAAGATGGGTCAGTGTTATCTATTTAGAGGTCATTGTACAGGGAGGGGGCGGGGATAAGCTGTGACATCATCTAATGTCAGTAGTGATGTAATGAGGGGACAGTGTTATCTATATAGAGGAAAGTGTAAGGGAAGGGGGAGGAGATAAGCTGTGACATCATATATTGTCAGTAGTGATGTAATGATGGGTCAGTTTTATCTATATAGAGGTCATTGTAGAGGGAGGGGAGGAGATAAGCTGTGACATCATCTATTCTCAGTAGTGATGTAATGATGGGTCAGTGTTTTCTATATAGAGGTCATTGTACAGGGAGGGGGAGGAGATAAGCTGTGACATCATCTATTGTCAGTAGTGATGTAATGATGAGTCAGTGTTATCTATATACAGGTCATTGTACAGGGAGGAGGAGGGGATAAGCTGTGACATCATCTATTGTCAGTAGTGATGTAATGATGGGTCAGTGTTATCTATATAGAGATCATTGTACAGGGAGGGGGAGGAGATAAGCTGTGACATCATCTATTGTCAGTAGTGATGTAATGATGGGTCAGTGTTATCTATATAGAGGTCATTGTATAGGGAGGGGGCAGGGAATAAGCTTTGACATCATCTATTGTCAGTAGTGATGTAATGATGGGTCAGTGTTATCTATATAGAGGCCATTGTACAGGGAGGGGGAGGAGATAAGCTGTGACATCATCTATTGTCAATAGTGATGTAATGATGGGTCAGTGTTATCTATATAGAGGTCATTGTACAGGGAGGGGGAGGAGATAAGCTGTGACATCATCTATTGTCAGTAGTGATGTAATGATGGGTCAGTGTTATCTATATAATGGTCATTGTACAGGGAGGGGAGGAGATAAGCTGTGACATCATCTAATGGCAGTAGTGATGTAATGATGGGTCAGTGCTATCTATAAAAAGGTCATTGTACAGGAGGAGGAGATAAGCTATGACATCATGTATTGTCAGTAGTGATGTAATGATGGGTCAGTGTTATCTATATATAGGTCATTGTACAGGGAGGGGGAGGAGATAAGCTGTGACATCATCTAATGTCAGTAGTGATGTAATGATGGGTCAGTGCTATCTATATAGAGGTCATTGTACAGGAGGAGGAGGAGATAAGCTGTGACATCATGTATTGTCAGTAGTGATGTAATGATGGGTCAGTGTTATCTATATATAGGTCATTGTACAGGGAGGGGGAGGAGATAAGCTGTGACATCATCTATTGTCAGTAGTGATGTAATGATGGGTCAGTGTTATCTATATAGAGGTCATTGTACAGGGAGGGGGAGGAGATAAGCTGTGACATCATCTATCATCAGTAGTGATGCTATGATGGGTCAGTGTTATCTATATAGAGGCCATTGTACAGGGAGGGGGAGGAGATAAGCTGTGACATCATCTATTGTCAATAGTGATGTAATGATGGGTCAGTGTTATCTATATAGAGGTCATTGTACAGGGAGGGGGAGGAGATAAGCTGTGACATCATCTATTGTCAGTAGTGATGTAATGATGGGTCAGTGTTATCTATATAATGGTCATTGTACAGGGAGGGGAGGAGATAAGCTGTGACATCATCTAATGGCAGTAGTGATGTAATGATGGGTCAGTGTTATCTATATAGAGGTCATTGTACAGGGAGGGGGAGGAGATAAGCTGTGACATCATCTATCATCAGTAGTGATGCTATGATGGGTCAGTGTTATCTATATAGAGGCCATTGTACAGGGAGGGGGAGGAGATAAGCTGTGACATCATCTATTGTCAATAGTGATGTAATGATGGGTCAGTGTTATCTATATAGAGGTCATTGTACAGGGAGGGGGAGGAGATAAGCTGTGACATCATCTATTGTCAGTAGTGATGTAATGATGGGTCAGTGTTATCTATATAATGGTCATTGTACAGGGAGGGGAGGAGATAAGCTGTGACATCATCTATTGTCAGTAGTGATGTAATGATGGGTCAGTGTTATCTATATAGAGGTCATTGTACAGGGAGGGGGAGGAGATAAGCTGTGACATCTTCTATTGTCAGTAGTGATGTAATGATGGGTCAGTGTTATCTATATAGAGGTCATTGTACAGGGAGGGGGAGGAGATAAGCTGTGACATCATCTATTGTCAGTAGTGATGTAATGCTGGGTCAGTGTTATCTATATAGAGGTCATTGTACAGAGAGGAGGAGGGGATAAGCTGTGACATCATCTATTATCAGTAGTGATGTAAAGATGGGTCAGTGTTATCTATATAGAGGTCATTGTACAGGGAGGGGGAGGAGATAAGCTGTGACATCATCTATTGTCAGTAGTGATGTAATGATGGGTCAGTGTTATCTATATAGAGGTCATTGTACAGGGAGGGGGAGGAGATAAGCTGTGACATAATCTATTGTCAGTAGTGATGTAAAGATGGGTCAGTGTTATCTATATAGAGGTCATTGTACAGGGAGGAGGAGGAGATAAGCTGTGACATCATCTATTGTCAGTAGTGATGTAATGATGGGACAGTGTTATCTATATAGAGGTCATTGTACAGGGAGGGGGCGGGGATAAGCTGTGACATCATCTAATGTCAGTAGTGATGTAATGAGGGGACAGTGTTATCTATATAGAGGAAAGTGTAAGGGAAGGGGGAGGAGATAAGCTGTGACATCATATATTGTCAGTAGTGATGTAATGATGGGTCAGTTTTATCTATATAGAGGTCATTGTAGAGGGAGGGGAGGAGATAAGCTGTGACATCATCTATTCTCAGTAGTGATGTAATGATGGGTCAGTGTTTTCTATATAGAGGTCATTGTACAGGGAGGGGGAGGAGATAAGCTGTGACATCATCTATTGTCAGTAGTGATGTAATGATGGGTCAGTGTTATCTATATAGAGGACATTGTACAGTGGGGGGTCGGGGATAAGCTGTGACATCATCTATTGTCAGTAGTGATGTAATGATGGGTCAGTGTTATCTATATAGAGGCCATTGTACAGGGAGGGGGAGGAGATAAGCTGTGACATCATCTATTGTCAATAGTGATGTAATGATGGGTCAGTGTTATCTATATAGAGGTCATTGTACAGGGAGGGGGAGGAGATAAGCTGTGACATCATCTATCTTCAGTAGTGATGTAATGATGGGTCAGTGTTATCTATATAATGGTCATTGTACAGGGAGGGGAGGAGATAAGCTGTGACATCATCTAATGGCAGTAGTGATGTAATGATGGGTCAGTGTTATCTATATAGAGGTCATTGTACAGGGAGGGGGAGGGGATAAGCTGTGACATCATCTATTGTCAGTAGTGATGTAATGATGGGTCAGTGTTATCTATATCGAGGTCATTGTACAGGAGGGGGAGGAGATAAGCTGTGACATCATCTATTGTCAGTAGTGATGTAATGATGAGTCAGTGTTATCTATATATAGGTCATTGTACAGGGAGGAGGAGGGGATAAGCTGTGACATCATCTATTGTCAGTAGTGATGTAATGATGGGTCAGTGTTATCTATATAGAGATCATTGTACAGGGAGGGGGAGGAGATAAGCTGTGACATCATCTATTGTCAGTAGTGATGTAATGATGGGTCAGTGTTATCTATATAGAGGTCATTGTATAGGGAGGGGGCAGGGAATAAGCTTTGACATCATCTATTGTCAGTAGTGATGTAATGATGGGTCAGTGTTATCTATATAGAGGCCATTGTACAGGGAGGGGGAGGAGATAAGCTGTGACATCATCTATTGTCAATAGTGATGTAATGATGGGTCAGTGTTATCTATATAGAGGTCATTGTACAGGGAGGGGGAGGAGATAAGCTGTGACATCATCTATTGTCAGTAGTGATGTAATGATGGGTCAGTGTTATCTATATAATGGTCATTGTACAGGGAGGGGAGGAGATAAGCTGTGACATCATCTAATGGCAGTAGTGATGTAATGATGGGTCAGTGCTATCTATAAAGAGGTCATTGTACAGGAGGAGGAGATAAGCTGTGACATCATGTATTGTCAGTAGTGATGTAATGATGGGTCAGTGTTATCTATATATAGGTCATTGTACAGGGAGGGGGAGGAGATAAGCTGTGACATCATCTAATGTCAGTAGTGATGTAATGATGGGTCAGTGCTATCTATATAGAGGTCATTGTACAGGAGGAGGAGGAGATAAGCTGTGACATCATGTATTGTCAGTAGTGATGTAATGATGGGTCAATGTTATCTATATAGAGGTCATTGTACAGGGAGGGGGAGGAGATAAGCTGTGACATCATCTATTGTCAGTAGTGATGTAATGATGGGTCAGTGTTATCTATATAGAGGTCATTGTACAGGGAGGGGGAGGGGATAAGCTGTGACATCATCTATTGTCAGTAGTGATGTAATGATGGGTCAGTGTTATCTATATCGAGGTCATTGTACAGGAGGGGGAGGAGATAAGCTGTGACATCATCTATTGTCAGTAGTGATGTAATGATGGGTCAGTGTTATCTATATAGAGGTCATTGTACAGGGAGGGGGAGGAGATAAGCTGTGACATCATCTATTGTCAGTAGTGATGTAATGTTGGGTCAGTGTTATCTATATAGAGGTCATTGTACAGGGAGGGGGAGGAGATAAGCTGTGACATCATCTATTGTCAGTAGTGATGTAATGATGGGTCAGTGTTATCTATATAGAGGTCATTGTACAGGGAGGGGGAGGGGATAAGCTGTGACATCATCTATTGTCAGTAGTGATGTAATGATGGGTCAGTGTTATCTATATCGAGGTCATTGTACAGGAGGGGGAGGAGATAAGCTGTGACATCATCTATTGTCAGTAGTGATGTAATGATGGGTCAGTGTTATCTATATAGAGGTCATTGTAAAGCGAGGGGGAGGAGATAAGCTGTGACATCATCTATTGTCAGTAGTGATGTAATGATGGGTCAGTGTTATCTATATAGAGGTCATTGTAAAGGGAGGGGAGGAGATAAGCTGTGACATCATCTATTGTCAGTAGTGATGTAATGATGGGTCAGTGTTATCTATATAGAGGTCATTGTACAGGGAGGGGAGGAGATAAGCTGTGACATCATCTATTGTCAGTAGTGATGTAATGATGGGTCAGTGTTATCTATATAGAGGTCATTGTACAGGGAGGGGGGAGGGGATAAGCTGTGACATCATCTATTGTCAGTAGTGATGTAATTATGGGTCAGTTTTATCTATATAGAGGTCATTGTACAGGGAGGGGGGGGGAGATAAGCTGTGACATCATCTATTGTCAGTAGTGATGTAATTATGGGTCAGTTTTATCTATATAGAGGTCATTGTACAGGGAGGGAGGGGATAAGCTGTGACATCATCTATTGTCAGTAGTGATGTAATGATGGGTCAGTGTTATGTATAAAGAGGTCATTGTACAGGGAGGGGAGGAGATAAGCTGTGACATCATCTATTGTCAGTAGTGATGTAATGATGGGTCAGTGTTATCTATATAGAGGTCATTGTACAGGGAGGGGGAGGAGATAAGCTGTGACATCATCTATTGTCAGTAGTGATGTAATGATGGGTCAGTGTTATCTATATAGAGGTCATTGTACAGGGAGGAGGAGGAGATAAGCTGTGACATCATCTATAGTCAGTAGTGATGTAATGATGGGTCAGTGTTATCTATATAGAGGTCATTGTACAGGAGGAGGAGATAAGCTGTGACATTATCTATTGTCAGTAGTGATGTAATGCTGGGTCAGTGTTATCTATATTGAGGTCATTGTACAGGGAGGAGGAGGGGATAAGCTGTGACATCATCTATTGTCAGTAGTGATGTAAAGATGGGTCAGTGTTATCTATATAGAGGTCATTGTACAGGGAGGGGGAGGAGATAAGCTGTGACATCATCTATTGTCAGTAGTGATGTAAAGATGGGTCAGTGTTATCTATATAGAGGTCATTGTACAGGGAGGAGGAGGGGATAAGCTGTGACATCATCTATTGTCAGTAGTGATGTAATGATGGGTCAGTGTTATCTCTATAGAGGTCATTGTACAGGGAGGGGGAGGGGATAAGCTGTGACATCATCTATAGTCAGTAGTGATGTAAAGATGGGTCAGTGTTATCTATATAGAGGTCATTGTACAGGGATGAGGAGGAGATAAGCTGTGACATCATCAATTGTCAGTAGTGATGTAATGATGGGTCAGTGTTATCTATATAGAGGTCATTGTACAGGAGGAGGAGGAGATAAGCTGTGACATCATCTATTGTCAGTAGTGATGTAATGCTGGGTCAGTGTTATCTATATAGAGGTCATTGTACAGGGAGGGGAGGAGATAAGCTGTGACATCATCTATTGTCAGTAGTGATGTAATGATGGGTCAGTGTTATCTATATAGAGGTCATTGTACAGGGAGGAGGAGGAGATAAGCTGTGACATCATCTATTGTCAGTAGTGATGTAATGATGGGTCAGTGTTATCTATATAGAGGTCATTGTACAGAAAGGAGGAGGAGATAAGCTGTGACATCATCTATTGTCAGTAGTGATGTAATGATGTGTCAGTGTTATGTATATAGAGGACATTGTACATGGAGGAGGGAGGAGGTAAGCTGTGACATCATCTATTGTCAGTAGTGATGTAATGATGGGTCAGTGTTATCTATATAGAGGTCATTGTACAGGGAGGGGGAGGAGATAAGCTGTGACATCTTCTATTGTCAGTAGTGATGTAATGATGGGTCAGTGTTATCTATATAGAGGTCATTGTACAGGGAGGGGGAGGAGATAAGCTGTGACATCATCTATTGTCAGTAGTGATGTAATGCTGGGTCAGTGTTATCTATATAGAGGTCATTGTACAGAGAGGAGGAGGGGATAAGCTGTGACATCATCTATTATCAGTAGTGATGTAAAGATGGGTCAGTGTTATCTATATAGAGGTCATTGTACAGGGAGGGGGAGGAGATAAGCTGTGACATCATCTATTGTCAGTAGTGATGTAATGATGGGTCAGTGTTATCTATATAGAGGTCATTGTACAGGGAGGGGGAGGAGATAAGCTGTGACATCATCTATTGTCAGTAGTGATGTAAAGATGGGTCAGTGTTATCTATATAGAGGTCATTGTACAGGGAGGAGGAGGAGATAAGCTGTGACATCATCTATTGTCAGTAGTGATGTAATGATGGGACAGTGTTATCTATATAGAGGTCATTGTACAGGGAGGGGGCGGGGATAAGCTGTGACATCATCTAATGTCAGTAGTGATGTAATGAGGGGACAGTGTTATCTATATAGAGGAAAGTGTAAGGGAAGGGGGAGGAGATAAGCTGTGACATCATATATTGTCAGTAGTGATGTAATGATGGGTCAGTTTTATCTATATAGAGGTCATTGTAGAGGGAGGGGAGGAGATAAGCTGTGACATCATCTATTCTCAGTAGTGATGTAATGATGGGTCAGTGTTTTCTATATAGAGGTCATTGTACAGGGAGGGGGAGGAGATAAGCTGTGACATCATCTATTGTCAGTAGTGATGTAATGATGAGTCAGTGTTATCTATATACAGGTCATTGTACAGGGAGGAGGAGGGGATAAGCTGTGACATCATCTATTGTCAGTAGTGATGTAATGATGGGTCAGTGTTATCTATATAGAGATCATTGTACAGGGAGGGGGAGGAGATAAGCTGTGACATCATCTATTGTCAGTAGTGATGTAATGATGGGTCAGTGTTATCTATATAGAGGTCATTGTATAGGGAGGGGGCAGGGAATAAGCTTTGACATCATCTATTGTCAGTAGTGATGTAATGATGGGTCAGTGTTATCTATATAGAGGCCATTGTACAGGGAGGGGGAGGAGATAAGCTGTGACATCATCTATTGTCAATAGTGATGTAATGATGGGTCAGTGTTATCTATATAGAGGTCATTGTACAGGGAGGGGGAGGAGATAAGCTGTGACATCATCTATTGTCAGTAGTGATGTAATGATGGGTCAGTGTTATCTATATAATGGTCATTGTACAGGGTGGGGAGGAGATAAGCTGTGACATCATCTAATGGCAGTAGTGATGTAATGATGGGTCAGTGCTATCTATAAAAAGGTCATTGTACAGGAGGAGGAGATAAGCTGTGACATCATGTATTGTCAGTAGTGATGTAATGATGGGTCAGTGTTATCTATATATAGGTCATTGTACAGGGAGGGGGAGGAGATAAGCTGTGACATCATCTAATGTCAGTAGTGATGTAATGATGGGTCAGTGCTATCTATATAGAGGTCATTGTACAGGAGGAGGAGGAGATAAGCTGTGACATCATGTATTGTCAGTAGTGATGTAATGATGGGTCAGTGTTATCTATATATAGGTCATTGTACAGGGAGGGGGAGGAGATAAGCTGTGACATCATCTATTGTCAGTAGTGATGTAATGATGGGTCAGTGTTATCTATATAGAGGTCATTGTACAGGGAGGGGGAGGAGATAAGCTGTGACATCATCTATCATCAGTAGTGATGCTATGATGGGTCAGTGTTATCTATATAGAGGCCATTGTACAGGGAGGGGGAGGAGATAAGCTGTGACATCATCTATTGTCAATAGTGATGTAATGATGGGTCAGTGTTATCTATATAGAGGTCATTGTACAGGGAGGGGGAGGAGATAAGCTGTGACATCATCTATTGTCAGTAGTGATGTAATGATGGGTCAGTGTTATCTATATAATGGTCATTGTACAGGGAGGGGAGGAGATAAGCTGTGACATCATCTAATGGCAGTAGTGATGTAATGATGGGTCAGTGTTATCTATATAGAGGTCATTGTACAGGGAGGGGGAGGAGATAAGCTGTGACATCATCTATCATCAGTAGTGATGCTATGATGGGTCAGTGTTATCTATATAGAGGCCATTGTACAGGGAGGGGGAGGAGATAAGCTGTGACATCATCTATTGTCAATAGTGATGTAATGATGGGTCAGTGTTATCTATATAGAGGTCATTGTACAGGGAGGGGGAGGAGATAAGCTGTGACATCATCTATTGTCAGTAGTGATGTAATGATGGGTCAGTGTTATCTATATAATGGTCATTGTACAGGGAGGGGAGGAGATAAGCTGTGACATCATCTATTGTCAGTAGTGATGTAATGATGGGTCAGTGTTATCTATATAGAGGTCATTGTACAGGGAGGGGGAGGAGATAAGCTGTGACATCTTCTATTGTCAGTAGTGATGTAATGATGGGTCAGTGTTATCTATATAGAGGTCATTGTACAGGGAGGGGGAGGAGATAAGCTGTGACATCATCTATTGTCAGTAGTGATGTAATGCTGGGTCAGTGTTATCTATATAGAGGTCATTGTACAGAGAGGAGGAGGGGATAAGCTGTGACATCATCTATTATCAGTAGTGATGTAAAGATGGGTCAGTGTTATCTATATAGAGGTCATTGTACAGGGAGGGGGAGGAGATAAGCTGTGACATCATCTATTGTCAGTAGTGATGTAATGATGGGTCAGTGTTATCTATATAGAGGTCATTGTACAGGGAGGGGGAGGAGATAAGCTGTGACATCATCTATTGTCAGTAGTGATGTAAAGATGGGTCAGTGTTATCTATATAGAGGTCATTGTACAGGGAGGAGGAGGAGATAAGCTGTGACATCATCTATTGTCAGTAGTGATGTAATGATGGGACAGTGTTATCTATATAGAGGTCATTGTACAGGGAGGGGGCGGGGATAAGCTGTGACATCATCTAATGTCAGTAGTGATGTAATGAGGGGACAGTGTTATCTATATAGAGGAAAGTGTAAGGGAAGGGGGAGGAGATAAGCTGTGACATCATATATTGTCAGTAGTGATGTAATGATGGGTCAGTTTTATCTATATAGAGGTCATTGTAGAGGGAGGGGAGGAGATAAGCTGTGACATCATCTATTCTCAGTAGTGATGTAATGATGGGTCAGTGTTTTCTATATAGAGGTCATTGTACAGGGAGGGGGAGGAGATAAGCTGTGACATCATCTATTGTCAGTAGTGATGTAATGATGAGTCAGTGTTATCTATATATAGGTCATTGTACAGGGAGGAGGAGGGGATAAGCTGTGACATCATCTATTGTCAGTAGTGATGTAATGATGGGTCAGTGTTATCTATATAGAGATCATTGTACAGGGAGGGGGAGGAGATAAGCTGTGACATCATCTATTGTCAGTAGTGATGTAATGATGGGTCAGTGTTATCTATATAGAGGTCATTGTATAGGGAGGGGGCAGGGAATAAGCTTTGACATCATCTATTGTCAGTAGTGATGTAATGATGGGTCAGTGTTATCTATATAGAGGCCATTGTACAGGGAGGGGGAGGAGATAAGCTGTGACATCATCTATTGTCAATAGTGATGTAATGATGGGTCAGTGTTATCTATATAGAGGTCATTGTACAGGGAGGGGGAGGAGATAAGCTGTGACATCATCTATTGTCAGTAGTGATGTAATGATGGGTCAGTGTTATCTATATAATGGTCATTGTACAGGGAGGGGAGGAGATAAGCTGTGACATCATCTAATGGCAGTAGTGATGTAATGATGGGTCAGTGCTATCTATAAAGAGGTCATTGTACAGGAGGAGGAGATAAGCTGTGACATCATGTATTGTCAGTAGTGATGTAATGATGGGTCAGTGTTATCTATATATAGGTCATTGTACAGGGAGGGGGAGGAGATAAGCTGTGACATCATCTAATGTCAGTAGTGATGTAATGATGGGTCAGTGCTATCTATATAGAGGTCATTGTACAGGAGGAGGAGGAGATAAGCTGTGACATCATGTATTGTCAGTAGTGATGTAATGATGGGTCAATGTTATCTATATATAGGTCATTGTACAGGGAGGGGGAGGAGATAAGCTGTGACATCATCTATTGTCAGTAGTGATGTAATGCTGGGTCAGTGTTATCTATATAGAGGTCATTGTACAGAGAGGAGGAGGGGATAAGCTGTGACATCATCTATTATCAGTAGTGATGTAAAGATGGGTCAGTGTTATCTATATAGAGGTCATTGTACAGGGAGGGGGAGGAGATAAGCTGTGACATCATCTATTGTCAGTAGTGATGTAATGATGGGTCAGTGTTATCTATATAGAGGTCATTGTACAGGGAGGGGGAGGAGATAAGCTGTGACATCATCTATTGTCAGTAGTGATGTAAAGATGGGTCAGTGTTATCTATATAGAGGTCATTGTACAGGGAGGAGGAGGAGATAAGCTGTGACATCATCTATTGTCAGTAGTGATGTAATGATGGGACAGTGTTATCTATATAGAGGTCATTGTACAGGGAGGGGGCGGGGATAAGCTGTGACATCATCTAATGTCAGTAGTGATGTAATGAGGGGACAGTGTTATCTATATAGAGGAAAGTGTAAGGGAAGGGGGAGGAGATAAGCTGTGACATCATATATTGTCAGTAGTGATGTAATGATGGGTCAGTTTTATCTATATAGAGGTCATTGTAGAGGGAGGGGAGGAGATAAGCTGTGACATCATCTATTCTCAGTAGTGATGTAATGATGGGTCAGTGTTTTCTATATAGAGGTCATTGTACAGGGAGGGGGAGGAGATAAGCTGTGACATCATCTATTGTCAGTAGTGATGTAATGATGAGTCAGTGTTATCTATATATAGGTCATTGTACAGGGAGGAGGAGGGGATAAGCTGTGACATCATCTATTGTCAGTAGTGATGTAATGATGGGTCAGTGTTATCTATATAGAGATCATTGTACAGGGAGGGGGAGGAGATAAGCTGTGACATCATCTATTGTCAGTAGTGATGTAATGATGGGTCAGTGTTATCTATATAGAGGTCATTGTATAGGGAGGGGGCAGGGAATAAGCTTTGACATCATCTATTGTCAGTAGTGATGTAATGATGGGTCAGTGTTATCTATATAGAGGCCATTGTACAGGGAGGGGGAGGAGATAAGCTGTGACATCATCTATTGTCAATAGTGATGTAATGATGGGTCAGTGTTATCTATATAGAGGTCATTGTACAGGGAGGGGGAGGAGATAAGCTGTGACATCATCTATTGTCAGTAGTGATGTAATGATGGGTCAGTGTTATCTATATAATGGTCATTGTACAGGGAGGGGAGGAGATAAGCTGTGACATCATCTAATGGCAGTAGTGATGTAATGATGGGTCAGTGCTATCTATAAAGAGGTCATTGTACAGGAGGAGGAGATAAGCTGTGACATCATGTATTGTCAGTAGTGATGTAATGATGGGTCAGTGTTATCTATATATAGGTCATTGTACAGGGAGGGGGAGGAGATAAGCTGTGACATCATCTAATGTCAGTAGTGATGTAATGATGGGTCAGTGCTATCTATATAGAGGTCATTGTACAGGAGGAGGAGGAGATAAGCTGTGACATCATGTATTGTCAGTAGTGATGTAATGATGGGTCAGTGTTATCTATATAGAGGTCATTGTACAGGGAGGGGGAGGAGATAAGCTGTGACATCATCTATCATCAGTAGTGATGCTATGATGGGTCAGTGTTATCTATATAGAGGCCATTGTACAGGGAGGGGGAGGAGATAAGCTGTGACATCATCTATTGTCAATAGTGATGTAATGATGGGTCAGTGTTATCTATATAGAGGTCATTGTACAGGGAGGGGGAGGAGATAAGCTGTGACATCATCTATTGTCAGTAGTGATGTAATGATGGGTCAGTGTTATCTATATAATGGTCATTGTACAGGGAGGGGAGGAGATAAGCTGTGACATCATCTAATGGCAGTAGTGATGTAATGATGGGTCAGTGCTATCTATATAGAGGTCATTGTACAGGAGGAGGAGATAAGCTGTGACATCATGTATTGTCAGTAGTGATGTAATGATGGGTCAGTGTTATCTATATATAGGTCATTGTACAGGGAGGGGGAGGAGATAAGCTGTGACATCATCTTTTGTCAGTAATGATGTAATGATGGGTCAGTGTTATCTATATAGAGGTCATTGTACAGGGAGGGGGAGGAGATAAGCTGTGACATCATCTATTGTCAGTAGTGATGTAATGATGGGTCAGTGTTTTCTATATAGAGGTCATTGTACAGGGAGGGGGAGGAGATAAGCTGTGACATCATCTATTGTCAGTAGTGATGTAATGATGGGTCAATGTTATCTATATAGAGGTCATTGTACAGGGAGGGGGAGGAGATAAGCTGTGACATCATCTATCATCAGTAGTGATGTAATGATGGGTCAGTGTTATCTATATAGAGGTCATTGTACAGGGAGGGGGAGGAGATAAGCTGTGACATCATCTATTGTCAGTAGTGATGTAATGATGGGTCAGTGTTATCTATATAGAGGTCATTGTACAGGGAGGGGAGGAGATAAGCTGTGACATCATCTATTGTCAGTAGTGATATAATGATGGGTCAGTGTTATCTATAAAGAGGTCATTGTACAGGGAGAAGGAGATAAGCTGTGACATCATCTATTGTCAGTAGTGATGTAATGATGGGTCAGTGTTATCTATAAAGAGGTCATTGTACAGGGAGGAGGAGATAAGCTGTGACATCATCTATTGTCAGTAGTGATGTAGTGATGGGTCAGTGTTATCTATATAGAGGTCCATGTACAGGGAGGGGGAGGAGATAAGCTGTGACATCATCTACTGTCAGCAGTGATGTAGTGATGGGTCAGTGTTATCTATATAGAGGTCATTGTACAGGGAGGGGAGGAGATAAGCTGTGACATCATCTATTGTCAGTAGTGATATAATGATGGGTCAGTGTTATCTATAAAGAGGTCATTGTGCAGGGAGGAGGAGATAAGCTGTGACATCATCTATTGTCAGTAGTGATGTAATGATGGGTCAGTGTTATCTATAAAGAGGTCATTGTACAGGGAGGAGGAGATAAGCTGTGACATCATCTATTGTCAGTAGTGATGTAGTGATGGGTCAGTGTTATCTATATAAAGGTCATTGTACAGGGAGGGGAGGAGATAAGCTGTGACATCATCTATTGTCAGTAGTGATGTAATGATGGGTCAGTGTTATCTATATAGAGGTCCATGTACAGGGAGGGGGAGGAGATAAGCTGTGACATCATCTATTGTCAGCAGTGATGTAGTGATGGGTCAGTGTTATCTATATAGAGGTCATTGTACAGGGAGGGGAGGAGATAAGCTGTGACATCATCTATTGTCTGTAATGATGTAATGATGGGTCAGTGTTATCCATATAGAGGTCATTGTACAGGGAGGGGGAGGAGATAAGCTGTGACATCATCTATTGTCAGTAGTGATGTAATGATGGGTCAGTGTTATCTATATAGAGGTCATTGTACAGGGAGGGGGAGGAGATAAGCTGTGACATCATCTATCATCAGTAGTGATGCTATGATGGGTCAGTGTTATCTATATAGAGGCCATTGTACAGGGAGGGGGAGGAGATAAGCTGTGACATCATCTATTGTCAATAGTGATGTAATGATGGGTCAGTGTTATCTATATAGAGGTCATTGTACAGGGAGGGGGAGGAGATAAGCTGTGACATCATCTATTGTCAGTAGTGATGTAATGATGGGTCAGTGTTATCTATATAATGGTCATTGTACAGGGAGGGGAGGAGATAAGCTGTGACATCATCTAATGGCAGTAGTGATGTAATGATGGGTCAGTGCTATCTATATAGAGGTCATTGTACAGGAGGAGGAGATAAGCTGTGACATCATGTATTGTCAGTAGTGATGTAATGATGGGTCAGTGTTATCTATATATAGGTCATTGTACAGGGAGGGGGAGGAGATAAGCTGTGACATCATCTTTTGTCAGTAATGATGTAATGATGGGTCAGTGTTATCTATATAGAGGTCATTGTACAGGGAGGGGGAGGAGATAAGCTGTGACATCATCTATTGTCAGTAGTGATGTAATGATGGGTCAGTGTTTTCTATATAGAGGTCATTGTACAGGGAGGGGGAGGAGATAAGCTGTGACATCATCTATTGTCAGTAGTGATGTAATGATGGGTCAGTGTTATCTATATAGAGGTCATTGTACAGGGAGGGGGAGGAGATAAGCTGTGACATCATCTATCATCAGTAGTGATGTAATGATTGGTCAGTGTTATCTATATAGAGGTCATTGTACAGGGAGGGGGAGGAGATAAGCTGTGACATCATCTATTGTCAGTAGTGATGTAATGATGGGTCAGTGTTATCTATATAGAGGTCATTGTACAGGGAGGGGGAGGAGATAAGCTGTGACATCATCTATCATCAGTAGTGATGTAATGATGGGTCAGTGTTATCTATATAGAGGTCATTGTACAGGGAGGGGGAGGAGATAAGCTGTGACATCATCTATCATCAGTAGTGATGTAATGATGGGTCAGTGTTATCTATATAGAGGTCATTGTACAGGGAGGGGGAGGAGATAAGCTGTGACATCATCTATTGTCAGTAGTGATGTAATGATGGGTCAGTGTTATCTATATAGAGGTCATTGTACAGGGAGGGGAGGAGATAAGCTGTGACATCATCTATTGTCAGTAGTGATATAATGATGGGTCAGTGTTATCTATAAAGAGGTCATTGTACAGGGAGGAGGAGATAAGCTGTGACATCATCTATTGTCAGTAGTGATGTAATGATGGGTCAGTGTTATCTATAAAGAGGTCATTGTACAGGGAGGAGGAGATAAGCTGTGACATCATCTATTGTCAGTAGTGATGTAGTGATGGGTCAGTGTTATCTATATAGAGGTCCATGTACAGGGAGGGGGAGGAGATAAGCTGTGACATCATCTATTGTCAGCAGTGATGTAGTGATGGGTCAGTGTTATCTATATAGAGGTCATTGTACAGGGAGGGGAGGAGATAAGCTGTGACATCATCTATTGTCAGTAGTGATATAATGATGGGTCAGTGTTATCTATAAAGAGGTCATTGTACAGGGAGGAGGAGATAAGCTGTGACATCATCTATTGTCAGTAGTGATGTAATGATGGGTCAGTGTTATCTATAAAGAGGTCATTGTACAGGGAGGAGGAGATAAGCTGTGACATCATCTATTGTCAGTAGTGATGTAGTGATGGGTCAGTGTTATCTATATAAAGGTCCTTGTACAGGGAGGGGAGGAGATAAGCTGTGACATCATCTATTGTCAGTAGTGATGTAATGATGGGTCAGTGTTATCTATATAGAGGTCCATGTACAGGGAGGGGGAGGAGATAAGCTGTGACATCATCTATTGTCAGCAGTGATGTAGTGATGGGTCAGTGTTATCTATATAGAGGTCATTGTACAGGGAGGGGAGGAGATAAGCTGTGACATCATCTATTGTCTGTAGTGATGTAATGATGGGTCAGTGTTATCCATATAGAGGTCATTGTACAGGGAGGGGGAGGAGATAAGCTGTGACATCATCTATCATCAGTAGTGATGCTATGATGGGTCAGTGTTATCTATATAGAGGCCATTGTACAGGGAGGGGGAGGAGATAAGCTGTGACATCATCTATTGTCAATAGTGATGTAATGATGGGTCAGTGTTATCTATATAGAGGTCATTGTACAGGGAGGGGGAGGAGATAAGCTGTGACATCATCTATTGTCAGTAGTGATGTAATGATGGGTCAGTGTTATCTATATAATGGTCATTGTACAGGGAGGGGAGGAGATAAGCTGTGACATCATCTAATGGCAGTAGTGATGTAATGATGGGTCAGTGCTATCTATATAGAGGTCATTGTACAGGAGGAGGAGATAAGCTGTGACATCATGTATTGTCAGTAGTGATGTAATGATGGGTCAGTGTTATCTATATATAGGTCATTGTACAGGGAGGGGGAGGAGATAAGCTGTGACATCATCTTTTGTCAGTAATGATGTAATGATGGGTCAGTGTTATCTATATAGAGGTCATTGTACAGGGAGGGGGAGGAGATAAGCTGTGACATCATCTATTGTCAGTAGTGATGTAATGATGGGTCAGTGTTTTCTATATAGAGGTCATTGTACAGGGAGGGGGAGGAGATAAGCTGTGACATCATCTATTGTCAGTAGTGATGTAATGATGGGTCAATGTTATCTATATAGAGGTCATTGTACAGGGAGGGGGAGGAGATAAGCTGTGACATCATCTATCATCAGTAGTGATGTAATGATGGGTCAGTGTTATCTATATAGAGGTCATTGTACAGGGAGGGGGAGGAGATAAGCTGTGACATCATCTATTGTCAGTAGTGATGTAATGATGGGTCAGTGTTATCTATATAGAGGTCATTGTACAGGGAGGGGAGGAGATAAGCTGTGACATCATCTATTGTCAGTAGTGATATAATGATGGGTCAGTGTTATCTATAAAGAGGTCATTGTACAGGGAGAAGGAGATAAGCTGTGACATCATCTATTGTCAGTAGTGATGTAATGATGGGTCAGTGTTATCTATAAAGAGGTCATTGTACAGGGAGGAGGAGATAAGCTGTGACATCATCTATTGTCAGTAGTGATGTAGTGATGGGTCAGTGTTATCTATATAGAGGTCCATGTACAGGGAGGGGGAGGAGATAAGCTGTGACATCATCTACTGTCAGCAGTGATGTAGTGATGGGTCAGTGTTATCTATATAGAGGTCATTGTACAGGGAGGGGAGGAGATAAGCTGTGACATCATCTATTGTCAGTAGTGATATAATGATGGGTCAGTGTTATCTATAAAGAGGTCATTGTGCAGGGAGGAGGAGATAAGCTGTGACATCATCTATTGTCAGTAGTGATGTAATGATGGGTCAGTGTTATCTATAAAGAGGTCATTGTACAGGGAGGAGGAGATAAGCTGTGACATCATCTATTGTCAATAGTGATGTAGTGATGGGTCAGTGTTATCTATATAAAGGTCATTGTACAGGGAGGGGAGGAGATAAGCTGTGACATCATCTATTGTCAGTAGTGATGTAATGATGGGTCAGTGTTATCTATATAGAGGTCCATGTACAGGGAGGGGGAGGAGATAAGCTGTGACATCATCTATTGTCAGCAGTGATGTAGTGATGGGTCAGTGTTATCTATATAGAGGTCATTGTACAGGGAGGGGAGGAGATAAGCTGTGACATCATCTATTGTCTGTAATGATGTAATGATGGGTCAGTGTTATCCATATAGAGGTCATTGTACAGGGAGGGGGAGGAGATAAGCTGTGACATCATCTATTGTCAGTAGTGATGTAATGATGGGTCAGTGTTATCTATATAGAGGTCATTGTACAGGGAGGGGGAGGAGATAAGCTGTGACATCATCTATCATCAGTAGTGATGCTATGATGGGTCAGTGTTATCTATATAGAGGCCATTGTACAGGGAGGGGGAGGAGATAAGCTGTGACATCATCTATTGTCAATAGTGATGTAATGATGGGTCAGTGTTATCTATATAGAGGTCATTGTACAGGGAGGGGGAGGAGATAAGCTGTGACATCATCTATTGTCAGTAGTGATGTAATGATGGGTCAGTGTTATCTATATAATGGTCATTGTACAGGGAGGGGAGGAGATAAGCTGTGACATCATCTAATGGCAGTAGTGATGTAATGATGGGTCAGTGCTATCTATATAGAGGTCATTGTACAGGAGGAGGAGATAAGCTGTGACATCATGTATTGTCAGTAGTGATGTAATGATGGGTCAGTGTTATCTATATATAGGTCATTGTACAGGGAGGGGGAGGAGATAAGCTGTGACATCATCCTTTGTCAGTAATGATGTAATGATGGGTCAGTGTTATCTATATAGAGGTCATTGTACAGGGAGGGGGAGGAGATAAGCTGTGACATCATCTATTGTCAGTAGTGATGTAATGATGGGTCAGTGTTTTCTATATAGAGGTCATTGTACAGGGAGGGGGAGGAGATAAGCTGTGACATCATCTATTGTCAGTAGTGATGTAATGATGGGTCAGTGTTATCTATATAGAGGTCATTGTACAGGGAGGGGGAGGAGATAAGCTGTGACATCATCTATCATCAGTAGTGATGTAATGATTGGTCAGTGTTATCTATATAGAGGTCATTGTACAGGGAGGGGGAGGAGATAAGCTGTGACATCATCTATTGTCAGTAGTGATGTAATGATGGGTCAGTGTTATCTATATAGAGGTCATTGTACAGGGAGGGGGAGGAGATAAGCTGTGACATCATCTATCATCAGTAGTGATGTAATGATGGGTCAGTGTTATCTATATAGAGGTCATTGTACAGGGAGGGGGAGGAGATAAGCTGTGACATCATCTATCATCAGTAGTGATGTAATGATGGGTCAGTGTTATCTATATAGAGGTCATTGTACAGGGAGGGGGAGGAGATAAGCTGTGACATCATCTATTGTCAGTAGTGATGTAATGATGGGTCAGTGTTATCTATATAGAGGTCATTGTACAGGGAGGGGAGGAGATAAGCTGTGACATCATCTATTGTCAGTAGTGATATAATGATGGGTCAGTGTTATCTATAAAGAGGTCATTGTACAGGGAGGAGGAGATAAGCTGTGACATCATCTATTGTCAGTAGTGATGTAATGATGGGTCAGTGTTATCTATAAAGAGGTCATTGTACAGGGAGGAGGAGATAAGCTGTGACATCATCTATTGTCAGTAGTGATGTAGTGATGGGTCAGTGTTATCTATATAGAGGTCCATGTACAGGGAGGGGGAGGAGATAAGCTGTGACATCATCTATTGTCAGCAGTGATGTAGTGATGGGTCAGTGTTATCTATATAGAGGTCATTGTACAGGGAGGGGAGGAGATAAGCTGTGACATCATCTATTGTCAGTAGTGATATAATGATGGGTCAGTGTTATCTATAAAGAGGTCATTGTACAGGGAGGAGGAGATAAGCTGTGACATCATCTATTGTCAGTAGTGATGTAATGATGGGTCAGTGTTATCTATAAAGAGGACATTGTACAGGGAGGAGGAGATAAGCTGTGACATCATCTATTGTCAGTAGTGATGTAGTGATGGGTCAGTGTTATCTATATAAAGGTCCTTGTACAGGGAGGGGAGGAGATAAGCTGTGACATCATCTATTGTCAGTAGTGATGTAATGATGGGTCAGTGTTATCTATATAGAGGTCATTGTACAGGGAGGGGGAGGAGATAAGCTGTGACATCATCTATTGTCAGTATTGATGTAATGATGGGTCAGTGTTATCTATATAATGGTCATTGTACAGGGAGGGGAGGAGATAAGCTGTGACATCATCTAATGGCAGTAGTGATGTAATGATGGGTCAGTGCTATCTATATAGAGGTCATTGTACAGGAGGAGGAGATAAGCTGTGACATCATGTATTGTCAGTAGTGATGTAATGATGGGTCAGTGTTATCTATATATAGGTCATTGTACAGGGAGGGGGAGGAGATAAGCTGTGACATCATCTTTTGTCAGTAATGATGTAATGATGGGTCAGTGTTATCTATATAGAGGTCATTGTACAGGGAGGGGGAGGAGATAAGCTGTGACATCATCTATTGTCAGTAGTGATGTAATGATGGGTCAGTGTTTTCTATATAGAGGTCATTGTACAGGGAGGGGGAGGAGATAAGCTGTGACATCATCTATTGTCAGTAGTGATGTAATGATGGGTCAGTGTTATCTATATAGAGGTCATTGTACAGGGAGGGGGAGGAGATAAGCTGTGACATCATCTATCATCAGTAGTGATGTAATGATTGGTCAGTGTTATCTATATAGAGGTCATTGTACAGGGAGGGGGAGGAGATAAGCTGTGACATCATCTATTGTCAGTAGTGATGTAATGATGGGTCAGTGTTATCTATATAGAGGTCATTGTACAGGGAGGGGGAGGAGATAAGCTGTGACATCATCTATCATCAGTAGTGATGTAATGATGGGTCAGTGTTATCTATATAGAGGTCATTGTACAGGGAGGGGGAGGAGATAAGCTGTGACATCATCTATCATCAGTAGTGATGTAATGATGGGTCAGTGTTATCTATATAGAGGTCATTGTACAGGGAGGGGGAGGAGATAAGCTGTGACATCATCTATTGTCAGTAGTGATGTAATGATGGGTCAGTGTTATCTATATAGAGGTCATTGTACAGGGAGGGGAGGAGATAAGCTGTGACATCATCTATTGTCAGTAGTGATATAATGATGGGTCAGTGTTATCTATAAAGAGGTCATTGTACAGGGAGGAGGAGATAAGCTGTGACATCATCTATTGTCAGTAGTGATGTAATGATGGGTCAGTGTTATCTATAAAGAGGTCATTGTACAGGGAGGAGGAGATAAGCTGTGACATCATCTATTGTCAGTAGTGATGTAGTGATGGGTCAGTGTTATCTATATAGAGGTCCATGTACAGGGAGGGGGAGGAGATAAGCTGTGACATCATCTATTGTCAGCAGTGATGTAGTGATGGGTCAGTGTTATCTATATAGAGGTCATTGTACAGGGAGGGGAGGAGATAAGCTGTGACATCATCTATTGTCAGTAGTGATATAATGATGGGTCAGTGTTATCTATAAAGAGGTCATTGTACAGGGAGGAGGAGATAAGCTGTGACATCATCTATTGTCAGTAGTGATGTAATGATGGGTCAGTGTTATCTATAAAGAGGTCATTGTACAGGGAGGAGGAGATAAGCTGTGACATCATCTATTGTCAGTAGTGATGTAGTGATGGGTCAGTGTTATCTATATAAAGGTCCTTGTACAGGGAGGGGAGGAGATAAGCTGTGACATCATCTATTGTCAGTAGTGATGTAATGATGGGTCAGTGTTATCTATATAGAGGTCCATGTACAGGGAGGGGGAGGAGATAAGCTGTGACATCATCTATTGTCAGCAGTGATGTAGTGATGGGTCAGTGTTATCTATATAGAGGTCATTGTACAGGGAGGGGAGGAGATAAGCTGTGACATCATCTATTGTCTGTAGTGATGTAATGATGGGTCAGTGTTATCCATATAGAGGTCATTGTACAGGGAGGGGGAGGAGATAAGCTGTGACATCATCTATTGTCAGTAGTGATGTAATGATGGGTCAGTGTTATCTATATAGAGGTCATTGTACAGGGAGGGGGAGGAGATAAGCTGTGACATCATCTATCATCAGTAGTGATGCTATGATGGGTCAGTGTTATCTATATAGAGGCCATTGTACAGGGAGGGGGAGGAGATAAGCTGTGACATCATCTATTGTCAATAGTGATGTAATGATGGGTCAGTGTTATCTATATAGAGGTCATTGTACAGGGAGGGGGAGGAGATAAGCTGTGACATCATCTATTGTCAGTAGTGATGTAATGATGGGTCAGTGTTATCTATATAATGGTCATTGTACAGGGAGGGGAGGAGATAAGCTGTGACATCATCTAATGGCAGTAGTGATGTAATGATGGGTCAGTGCTATCTATATAGAGGTCATTGTACAGGAGGAGGAGATAAGCTGTGACATCATGTATTGTCAGTAGTGATGTAATGATGGGTCAGTGTTATCTATATATAGGTCATTGTACAGGGAGGGGCAGGAGATAAGCTGTGACATCATCTTTTGTCAGTAATGATGTAATGATGGGTCAGTGTTATCTATATAGAGGTCATTGTACAGGGAGGGGGAGGAGATAAGCTGTGACATCATCTATTGTCAGTAGTGATGTAATGATGGGTCAGTGTTTTCTATATAGAGGTCATTGTACAGGGAGGGGGAGGAGATAAGCTGTGACATCATCTATTGTCAGTAGTGATGTAATGATGGGTCAGTGTTATCTATATAGAGGTCATTGTACAGGGAGGGGGAGGAGATAAGCTGTGACATCATCTATCATCAGTAGTGATGTAATGATGGGTCAGTGTTATCTATATAGAGGTCATTGTACAGGGAGGGGGAGGAGATAAGCTGTGACATCATCTATTGTCAGTAGTGATGTAATGATGGGTCAGTGTTATCTATATAGAGGTCATTGTACAGGGAGGGGGAGGAGATAAGCTGTGACATCATCTATCATCAGTAGTGATGTAATGATGGGTCAGTGTTATCTATATAGAGGTCATTGTACAGGGAGGGGGAGGAGATAAGCTGTGACATCATCTATTGTCAGTAGTGATATAATGATGGGTCAGTGTTATCTATAAAGAGGTCATTGTACAGGGAGGAGGAGATAAGCTGTGACATCATCTATTGTCAGTAGTGATGTAATGATGGGTCAGTGTTATCTATAAAGAGGTCATTGTACAGGGAGGAGGAGATAAGCTGTTGCATCATCTATTGTCAGTAGTGATGTAGTGATGGGTCAGTGTTATCTATATAAAGGTCATTGTACAGGGAGGGGAGGAGATAAGCTGTGACATCATCTATTGTCAGTAGTGATGTAATGATGGGTCAGTGTTATCTATATAGAGGTCCATGTACAGGGAGGGGGAGGAGATAAGCTGTGACATCATCTATTGTCAGCAGTGATGTAGTGATGGGTCAGTGTTATCTATATAGAGGTCATTGTACAGGGAGGGGAGGAGATAAGCTGTGACATCATCTATTGTCAGTAGTGATATAATGATGGGTCAGTGTTATCTATAAAGAGGTCATTGTACAGGGAGGAGGAGATAAGCTGTGACATCATCTATTGTCAGTAGTGATGTAATGATGGGTCAGTGTTATCTATAAAGAGGTCATTGTACAGGGAGGAGGAGATAAGCTGTGACATCATCTATTGTCAGTAGTGATGTAGTGATGGGTCAGTGTTATCTATATAAAGGTCATTGTACAGGGAGGGGAGGAGATAAGCTGTGACATCATCTATTGTCAGTAGTGATGTAATGATGGGTCAGTGTTATCTATATAGAGGTCCATGTACAGGGAGGGGGAGGAGATAAGCTGTGACATCATCTATTGTCAGCAGTGATGTAGTGATGGGTCAGTGTTATCTATATAGAGGTCATTGTACAGGGAGGGGAGGAGATAAGCTGTGACATCATCTATTGTCTGTAGTGATGTAATGATGGGTCAGTGTTATCCATATAGAGGTCATTGTACAGGGAGGGGGAGGAGATAAGCTGTGACATCATCTATTGTCAGTAGTGATGTAATGATGGGTCAGTGTTATCTATATAGAGGTCATTGTACAGGGAGGGGAGGAGATAAGCTGTGACATCATCTATTGTCAGTGGTGATGTAATGATGGGTCAGTGTTATCTATATATAGGTCATTGTACAGGAGGGGGAGGAGATAAGCTGTGACATCATCTATTGTCAGTAGTGATGTAATGATGGGTCAGTGTTATCTATATAGAGGTCATTGTACAGGGAGGGGGAGGGGATAAGCTGTGACATCATCTATTGTCAGTAGTGATGTAATGATGGGTCAGTGTTATCTATATAGAGGTCATTGTACAGGGAGGGGGAGGGGATAAGCTGTGACATCATCTATTGTCAGTAGTGATGTAATGATGGGTCAGTGTTATCTATATAGAGGTCATTGTACAGGGAGGGGGAGGAGATAATCTGTGACATCATCTATTGTCAGTAGTGATGTAATGATGGGTCAGTGTTATCTATATAGTGGTCATTGTACAGGAGGGGGAGGGGATAAGCTGTGACATCATCTATTGTCAGTAGTGATGTAATGAGGGGTCAGTGTTATCTATATAGAGGTTATTGTACAGGGAGGGGGAGGGGATAAGCTGTGACATCATCTATTGTCAGTAGTGATGTAATGATGGGTCAGTGTTATCTATATAGAGGTCATTGTACAGGGAGGGGGAGGGGATAAGCTGTGACATCATCTATTGTCAGTAGTGATGTAATGATGGGTCAGTGTTATCTATATAGAGGTCATTGTACAGGGAGGGGGAGGAGATAATCTGTGACATCATCTATTGTCAGTAGTGATGTAATGATGGGTCAGTGTTATCTATATAGTGGTCATTGTACAGGGAGGGGGAGGAGATAAGCTGTGACATCATCTATTGTCAGTAGTGATGTAATGATGGGTCAGTGTTATCTATATAGAGCTAATTGTACAGGAGGGGGAGGGGATAAGCTGTGACATCATCTATTGTCAGTAGTGATGTAATGAGGGGTCAGTGTTATCTATATAGAGGTTATTGTACAAGGAGGGGGGAGGGGATAAGCTGTGACATCATCTATTGTCAGTAGTGATGTAATGATGGGTCAGTGTTATCTATATTGAGGTTCATAAAAATTAAAAAATTATCTGTATAAAATCTCTAAATATTAGTGTGATCTCCATGGATGTTTCTCTTTGTTGCTCTGATTTTCTTTCCTTCCTATATTCTGTCAGATATTTATAATGCGGCCGAGTTGTGGGGGAAATGGTAATTTTTCATAAATTTCAATAAGAATATTGTATATATTGTGCAGCATTTTCATAGTCAGTGCCTCAGAAAATGTAACATGAATGTTGCGGCAATGTACTTGTCATCTGTGCTCGATGTGACCTTTATGTACTAAAAAAAATGCCTACAATTTACCTAAAGCCGGTTGTAAATAATAAGAGCAATTACCAAGCTGTGGGAGTGAACCCTAAACGCTCTCATTTCCTCCTCTCTGACCTCCGTGTAGATTTTAATTGGGTTTTTCTAAACTGATTTTCTTCTTTCTTTTGTTAGTAATATATTTTTTGCCTTTTTTACTTTTATGTGTTTCTACCTGCATTGTGTAAGAATAAAGAAACATTTCTGTTATGTTTTATATCATTATTCCAAGGTGAGTGAAGGGGGCGGAGCTGCAGTACCACTCACATCCTGAGGACACCGGTGGCGCTGTATATAAGAAGTTATTATGACATCAAATGTTGTAGTTTTGATTTCCCTTTATTCAAGATTTTTATGGAGAAAGGTGTCTGATCAATTGAATACATCAAATTTATTCTATCAGCCTCATATCTATCTTATGTGTATCTATGTATTATGTATCCATTTATCAATCATTTATTATCTTGCTAACAATCTATGTGTATCTTCTTCATTTCTATCTCTCTATATAACTATGGGCCAGATGTATCACTCTTTTTTCTGCTGTTTTTGCACCAGTCTTGGAACTAAACACCAAACTAGCCGCGCAGCAAGAATAACCAGGTTTCCCTCTTTTATCCTACACTTCGAGATGTTTTACTGCATCTAACAGACATTACAGACACCACAGACATTACACACTACACACACTACAGACACTACAGACACCACAAACACTACAGACATCACAGACATCACAAACATTACAGACACCACAAACACTACAGACACCACAGACACTACAGACACCACCGACACTGCAGACATTACAGACACTTCAGATACCACAGACACCACAGACACTACAGACATTGCAGACATTACAGATACTTCAGACACCACAGACACTACAGACACTACAGACGCTGCAGACACTACAGACATTACAGACACCACACACACTACAGACACTACAGAAACTACACACACTACAGACACTACAGACATTACAGACATTACAGACACCATAGACATTACAAGCACTACAGACAGTACAGACACCACAGATACTACACACTACAGACACCACAGACACTACAGACACTGCAGACACTGCAGATATTACAGACACTGCAGACATTACAGACATTACAGACACTGCAGACACTACAGACAGTACAGACACCACAGACACCACAGATACTACACACCACACACACCACAGACACTACAGACACTGCAGACACTGCAGACTCTACAGACACTGCAGACATTACAGACACTGCAGACATTACAGACATTGCACACACTACAGACAGTACAGACACCACAGATACTACACACTACAGACACCACAGACACTACAGACACCACAGACACTACAGACACCACAGACACTATAGACACTCCAGACACTGCAGACACTACAGACACTGCAGACATTACGGACACTGCAGACATTACAGATATTACAGACACTGCAGACACTACAGACACCACAGACATTACAGACACTGCAGACATTACAGACACTGCAGACACCACAGACACTACAGACACTGCAGATACTACAGACACTGCAGACACCACAGATACTACACACTACAGACACTACAGACACCATAGACATTACAAGCACTACAGACAGTACAGGCACCAAAGACACTACAGACACTACAGACACTTCAGACACCACAGACACTACAGACACCACAGACACTACAGACATTACAGACACTACAGACGCTGCAGACGCTGCAGACACTACAGACACTACAGACACCACAGACATTACAGACACTGCCGACATTACTGACATTACACACACTACAGACATTACAGACACTGCAGACACTTCAGACACCACAGACACTACAGACACTGCAGACACCACAGACATTACAGACACTACAGACGCTGCAGACGCTGCAGACACTACAGACACTACAGACACCACAGACATTACAGACACTGCCGACATTACTGACATTACACACACTACAGACATTACAGACACTGCAAACATTACAGACACTGCAGACACTGCAGACACTACAGACACTTCACACACTACAGACACCACAGACATTACAGATACTGCATACACTACAGACACCACACACACTACAGACACTGCAGATACTACAGACACCACAGACACTACAGACATTACAGACACTACACACACTACAGACACTGCAGACACTGCAGATACTACAGACACTTCAGACACTACACACACTACAGACATTACAGACACTGCAGACATTACAGACACTGCAGACACTACAGACACTACAGACACTTCACACACTACAGACACCACAGACATTACAGATACTGCAGACACTACAGACACCACACACACTACAGACACTGCAGATACTACAGACACCACAGACACTACAGACATTACAGACACTACACACACTACAGACACTGCAGACACTGCAGATACTACAGACACCACAGACACCACACACACTACAGACACTACACACACTGCAGACACTGCAGATACTACAGATACTGCAGACACCGCAGACACTACAGACACTACAGACACACTACAGACACCACAGACACTACAGACACTGCAGACACTACAGACACCACACACACCACACACACTACAGACACCACATATACTACACACTACAGACACCACAGACACTACAGACACTGCAGACACTACAGACACTACACATACTACAAACACTGCAGATACTACACACACTACAGACACTGCAGATACCACAGACACCACAGACACTGCAGACACTGTAGACACTACAGACAATACAGGCACTACAGACACCAGACACTACACACACTACACACACTACAGACACCACAGACACTACACACACTACAGACACCAGACACTACAAACACCACCAACATTACAGACACTACAGACGCTGCAGACTTTACAGAGAGATAGATAAAATAGATAGGTAATAGATAGATAAATAGGGATAGATAGATATGAGATAGATACATAGGTAACATAAATGTACACTCATAACCGCACTATAAACCTGATGCCCCCCCCCCCATGTGTCCGGACCCCCAATGTCTGTTCCTGGCCTCCTAGTGGACTGGTATAGAAGCCGCTCTGGGCTAATCATTTACGCCAGTTCATGACTGTTTCCCTAAGTGTTAGAAGATCAGATGATGCCGTATTTTAAGACGTAGCCCCGGGTGCCGGCCGATGTGACATGACAGGAAACTTGCGTTTCTTGGGGTACTACTGCACCCGCGGGGGATATTCTCCTCTATCTGGTGATCAAAAACTTCTATCCTGTATGTGAAATTGGTTATCTTGACGTGTCTTCATCTTGTCCTTTCCCCTCACAAGGCCAGAGGGTCCTCAGCATTTCTTCTCTGTTCCTTGTATCTTTGTCTTTGGCAGAAGCAATTGAAGTGACAGGCAGCGAGCTGCCATCTCCCATTCCTTCCTGCCTTAAATAAAAGGCTCAGCACCTTCCAGGCGATCTGTCAGGAGGCTATCATCTCGCTGGCTACTTTTCAGATCTTCATCTTGGAGGGTTTTTTGTTTTTTTTTTGGCCCTGAAGAAAAACTAACATACAGAAAGCACAACAGGGCAGCTGTGAGCACACGTGTGAAAGACAGAGGCACGGGGAAGCCAGGATTAACGCTTTGTTACTGGACCTGGATAGAAGATGATGTAGCGGAGCTGAAGTCATCCCGGCAAAAATCAATGATAAAAAATCATGGGCTTTCTGGGACCCAGAGAGAGGTGGCTCCAGGAGAGATGTGACTGACCATCTATGGGGGAAGAGGCAGGAGGTAGAAACAGCACATACCCAGAGGTGGATTTACCCATAAGGAATCGATTGGGGCCAAAGAGGTCAGCGGGGGCCCCGTATAGTGGGGTGCAATCAGTTGTTATAATGATCACAGTCCCAGGAAGCCCCCCATCTGCTTTATATCTTCTTCCACAGGACATTAATGCAATGTAAAGTTATGGCAGACCCCCAGTTCTGCCACTCGGCGGGGAATTGTGCATGAGTAGGTCCCCGGGGATAACCTTGCTTGGGGCACAAGTAATGGTTAATCTGCCCCACATACACTGATGTGTCGTGAAGATATTTTTGATAAGATGTTTTTTAGATGTTTGGATGGAAGAGTATTCCGGAGTTCAGTGACAGCACAGGAGAAGTCGTGCAGATATAACCTAAAAGTAATGGGACCCAAAGCAAAATCTCTGCCAGTTTCATCACCTAATAATGTAGCTGAGTGTTGGTCACTTCTTATGGGGACGAAACCTTTATGGTTCCTCTAAGTTTCATGGGCCGCAGCATAACCTCACACTCTGCACCCCCCAGTGGGAGTACTGGATGTTAATTGGGTGATCCAATTTAGATATTGGAGGTCATTTACCAAGGGTCGCGCGTGCACTGTAGTCGGACTCTGCACCTTTTTCGGGGCTAAAACGGATTGTAATAAGTGTGTGCACTACTATTGTGTTACATGCGACCCTTTTCTGGCGCAGCTGCGCTCGTTTCCATGCGTCACAAATTAGGTATTTAAATTTTAAATTGTGTCGCACGTCCTATGTCTAAAATGCACCACAAAAAGTTGGTGAATTCTGTGGGATCTGGGCGGGGAAGCGACACATTCATGATTTGAGGCGCACAAGCTTCATGGTACATAGTGTGTAAATGAATATTCTTCCAGATGGTTCACCTATAGGTGGCGCCAGCTGATAGTTTCCTTCTGAAGAAGAAGAACTTTATGTAACAGATAGAATGACCGGAATGTTACTTTCAAATTGTTACAGTGTAAATAACAAAGTAACATCAATCACTGACCACCTACAGACCACCTAAGTCCAGAGCGAGCAGAGATTTAAGATAATTTAATGAGTCACAGTGAAACTTTTTGAACAAAACTATAAATCAATCTGCTCAGCTCCTCCTGCTCTATAACATGCTGCCTGCAGATAGGACACTATGTACAATCTGCTCAGCCCCTCCTGCTCTATAACATGCTGCCTGCAGATAGGACACTATGTACAATCTGCTCAGCTCCTCCTGCTCTATAACATGCTGCCTGCAGATAGGACACTATGTACAATTTGTTCAGCTCCTCCTGCTCTATAACATGCTGCCTGCAGATAGGACACTATGTACAATCTGCTCAGCTCCTCCTGCTCTATAACATGCTGCCTGCAGATAGGACACTATGTACAATCTGCTCAGCTCCTCCTGCTCTATAACATGCTGCCTGCAGATAGAACACTATGTACAATCCCCTCAGCTCCTCCTGCTCTATAACATGCTGCCTGCAGATAGGACACTATGTATAATCTGATCAGCTCCTCCTGCTCTATAACATGCTGCCTGCAGATAGGACACTATGTACAATGTGCTCAGCTCCTCCTGCTCTATAACATGCTGCCTGCAGATAGGACACTATGTATAATCTGATCAGCTCCTCCTGCTCTATAACATGCTGCCTGCAGATAGGACACTATGTATAATCTGATCAGCTCCTCCTGCTCTATAACATGCTGCCTGCAGATAGGACACTATGTACAATCTGCTGAGCTCCTCCTGCTCTATAACATGCTGCCTGCAGATAGGACAGTGTGTACAGTATGCTCTGCTCTGTATAATGCTGATTGCAACATAGGGGGATACTCTGACCTTGCCACAATACTGATGTGCAGGAACTCATCAAGTTTTTTTCCCCTATAGCGCCTCCACAGGTGAAATGAAGCATTGCACTTTGAAATGAACAAGTTCTCCAGACTGTCCTAATAGAAGAAGGTCCTGGATGGGCACTGAACATATTTCCGCACCCCATGACAGTATATATGCAGCTTCTATAAAATAAATATGACGCCTTTCACCCCTCCAGAGCAGCGCTCACTAACCTTCTCTGTTTTATCCTCCAAAATCTTCTGTTCCTTTCAGAATGCAAAAAGCAGAACACCTGTTCATTTTTATCCTTCCAGATGTTTGCTGCTGGCAGGCGCTCTCCTAGAATGTGAACAAGGCCATTTTTTTATTTTTTATGTTTTCTGTCTATATTTCAGCTCCAAGCAGTGCGCTGCCTCGTCCCGACCACTAGGTGGCAATGTTGATTCTTCATTTCTACATTTAAAAGAATCTTCCCCTTCAAAAAAAAGAAAATTTACAATCCGGCCAAACAAGATAGATAAATTAAGAGACAATTATCCATGTTCTACTCTCCGCTATGTGTGATTAAACTAGTTTCTTGCAGCCTGCAGGATAAATTCTATAGGGTGTCTGACTTAGTCAGAACTGTTTCCCTCTATACACACCCTTCCCAGATTTCACCTCAATCTGTCAGACAGATTTGACACCATAGTCCTCTGGTGCTGCTCTGAAATGACATGTATATAATGTGGAATATTGTGCAGATTACAGCCAGGGAGACTTGCACAGAAATATGGTGTGAAGTCCTTTTTTTTCCTATTAAAATGAATTGGATGTAGCAGAGCCGGATGTGTTCGGTTTACCTTCAGTCCTATGTAAAACTACTTCTACCACATTGTGATATCAGAATATGAGAATGTGATTTGTGTTACGCTAAATAATAATACAGCTCTGCTACATCGTACGGTTCTGTGCATTGTGAGACCCCAATGTAAGACACCACAATGTGGGGGTCTGGTGCCGTGACTTTCTTTAATTTACCGTACAAAACTTTACATTAGATTTCCAATATCAACGTCGTCCTAGACATGATCACACTCAGTGTAGACACAGTAGAGCTAAGTTTGCCATTGGGCACAATTGAATTCACAATATTCCCTCTTAGCATTGCAGGTAAAATCTCTGAATAATCTTTCCAGTTTGGGATCAAACATTGCACCAAAACTGCACATTCATTCAGCAATGACACTTCTATATGTAGTGTAAACCGGTGATCATTTCACATAACTCATTCAGTCCTGCTACATGTTGGCAATTGATTTCAAATGCACTTAGAGATTGATGTAGAATGTTGTAGATATTGAGATGACAACTTCAGCTCTGCTACATCTGTACAGAGTGGCAATTGATATTACATGTCCAGCTACAGATGATTCATTGATATAAAATGTTACAGTTATAGAACAATCACATTCAGCTCTGCTACATCTGTAATTATAGACAATTGATAACATTCCCAGTTACAGATGATAAATCGTTACCAAATCTTTTTAATACTTCAATAACACATTCTTAAAAAAATAAAAATGACACATTCAGCTCCCCTACATCAGCTCATATTAGCAACAAATGACATATCCTGTTACAGATATTCAAATTACAAATTAATATTCAAATTACATCTCTACACACTGTCTATTAAGAGACAACTAATAACAAATACTTCATTAATATTAAAATAATAAGCATATTTCTCCGCCTCATCTAATAATAAAAATAAGCTCAGCTCTGCTACTTCTAATAACAAGCTCGGCTCTGCTACTTCTGATAACAAGCTCGGCTCTGCTACTTCTGATAACAAGCTCGGCTCTGCTACATCTAATAACAAGCTCAGCTCTGCTACTTCTAATAACAAGCTCGGCTCTGCTACATCTAATAACAAGCTCGGCTCTGCTGCTTCTGATAACAAGCTCGGCTCTGCTACATCTAATAACAAGCTCAGCCCTGCTACTTCTAATAACAAGCTCGGCCCTGCTACTTCTGATAACAAGCTCGGCTCTGCTACATCTAATAACAAGCTCAGCTCTGCTACTTCTAATAACAAGCTCGGCTCTGCTACTTCTGATAACAAGCTCGGCTCTGCTACATCTAATAACAAGCTCAGCCCTGCTACTTCTAATAACAAGCTCGGCTCTGCTACTTCTGATAACAAGCTCGGCCCTGCTACATCTAATAACAAGCTCAGCTCTGCTACTTCTAATAACAAGCTCGGCTCTGCTACATCTAATAACAAGCTCAGCTCTGCTACTTCTAATAACAAGCTCGGCTCTGCTACATCTAATAACAAGCTCGGCTCTGCTACTTCTAATAACGAGCTCAGCACTGCTACATCTAATAACCAGCTCGGCACTGCTACATCTAATAACAAGCTCCGCTCAGCTGCATCTGCACATATTGGCACAACACTACACACTGTATCCAGATGATGCATTGATATTGATACAATATTCATATAACAAATTTAGCCCAGAGACATCTGCACATATTTGAAAAAAAGATGTAGATGCTTTTTTCTAACTACAAATGTTTCACTAATGCAAATTTTTATACATAGTAACATAATAAATTCAGCTCTGCTACATACAATATATAGATAGACATATTTCATAATTACTGACGTCATAAATGTTATAAATAACAAACCCAGCTCTGCCACATCTGCAAATGTTTTTGCTTAAAACTGAGAAAATATTATACTCTTTTGCATCATTTTATACATTATTTCATTTTTTATGTTTTATACATTTATAAATATTATGGATTAAAAATATATCAGAGCGGATCCCGCCGAGCGCTGGGTCTGCGGCTAATTAGCATATGCAATTATTTTGGCCTTTTTTTTTATGGCAACACCTGAAATGTTCTATTACCCGGTGTATCCAGGCGCCAGCGTGAGATTGATTATTTCTTAAACTCGTCTAAATCGCTATGAAATTTGCAAAATGAGGTGAAAATATGAGTGATAAACAATTTGTAAAATGCCACTTCAAAAATACATAAGCAAATTATAGGATAAAACGAGTCTCTCCTGGGTGGTTATTGACTATGAAAGAGCTCAAAGCTGAGATCAATAACCATTCAGGTGGCAGGCGGCTCCTCCGAGAAATTGCTGATGGATCGATATTTTTTAAAATGTAAGTCAGGCCCAAAAAAAATAAAATAAAAAAAATGTACATGGTGATGTAGCAGGGCTGAGTTTGTTACATGTAGCGGGGCTACATCATTGGCATCTCCGGATTCCTTCTTTATCTTCAGTTATCTCAATATTGAAATGAAACGCGTGGACGACACAATCGTCTCTGCTGCATCCGTATATTTATGGAGAATTTTTTTACCTCATTCTGCGTCTCCTCTCGCTGTTTCAGAGCAGCGGTGATGGTGACTGCATTACATTACACATCTCAGGTTACAGCGTCGCAGGATGATTAAAAATAAGCAACAAAATTTATTTTAGAAAAAATTCCCAGCGTCGTTTTGTAAAAATCTCTCGACGGCGACGCCGAAAAAAAGGGTCAATTTATCAGTTTGATTTTTATTAAAGCTGCCGAGGAAATCCGGAGGAGAAATATTTCCTGACGTGTTCCATATATTCGGCTCAATACTGTCAGGAGGGTTAAGAGACTTTAGACTTCTCTGTTCTTGCAAGAGGAAGGGTGACGCAGCAGAGCTGAGTTTGTCAGTTTTACTAGAGCTGAATTGACACAGCTAAGCTGCTGACAAGGCTCTAAACTTCTTCCAACCATTGATGGGGGTTAAATGACAAATCCAGCTCTGCTATCCCATTATCTCTAGTGAAATTCTATCTCTGATATTCTATTATGAAGTGAATAATCTTTCCAGAATCATTCCAGAGGGTTTATCACATAAACTGATACATTGTATCTTACAATATAATAAAAAGAATAACAAATAATAACAAATAAACATACATCTATATATGTGATATGGGGGTTTGAGAAGTCAGGAGATCTTTTGGGGACTGTCATGTGTTTTCGTGGGACAGTTATCGGACTGAAAAGTTGTACAATGTATAGAATGATCCGTGTATCTATATAAGCAGCGATACAATATTGTGCATAGTTGTGGTTCCCTGAGATAAGATGATGCATCTGGTTACTTGGCTGAGCTGTGCAGGATTGGAAATTACACAGAGTCTTACTGTAGTGTTGTGATGACATATTCAGCTCTGCTACATCGTATAACCTGTCATACACACGTCTGTAAATATATTTCAGGGTCTGTTCATAATGGGCAGAGATATGAGTGCACCTGGATCATACAGGGGGGTCACAGGGGGATCACAGGACTTGTGTCTCTGTTCACACTTGGCGAATATCTGCTGCACCAGGAGGAGGACAATCTGCCCCTACCCAGCGCTGGATGTGAATCTATCTGCACTTACAATCCTGGCAAATATGTACAAAGCTTGGAGCGTCCAACTGCAACACTAAACCAACGCAATAAATCAAAAAACATTTTTTAAAAAAAGCATCAGCACCTTGGAGACCTGAGAAAAACCAGACACTAAAACTAAGAAGATCCCTGAATATCTAAGACATTTTTGTTATCATTGTCTATTATATATCATATGATTACATTGTGTGATATAAGATAATAAATATTTTTTTTAAAAACCTGGATGTTTGTGAATTTTTTTTCTTGGAGCCGCCTCTTCTTTTCACCTTTTAGCTTGGATCGGGCTGCAGTTCCTGGCACCCACCACACATCTTTCTAGGGCGCTGTGCACAGATTGTGGTGTTAATTATGTAAATATTTTTATATATTTTGTTTCTTTTCCCCTGATTCTATAGCAGCGGCGGGGGGGGGGGGGGGGATGGGGGGGCATAGGCGGCTCCACGTAACATCCCTCCGGATGACGTGGGCCGCCACTGTCACCGCTGTTACTAGCACCAGGGTATGGAGGGGGCACGGTGCAATTTTTCAGCAGCTTTACAATACTTTAAAAAAAATGTAAAAAAATTGCAAATTAAATGTTTGAAAATCGCATCCTAGGACACATGTACAAGGCCTAATTCACACAGAGGAATTTCACCTGACAAAGTCTGAATCAAGCTCCGCCCAGAACCCGCCTCACATTTATTTCAATGGGAGGAAGCAGAAGATATTTCTACTTCACAGAAAAATACTTTGAAAAACAAAAGGATTTTTTTCACCCAAAAAACTCCCACTAATTAAAAAGTCCACTTTCCCAAAATCCAGAAGAGGAAATTCTCCTCATCAAAATCAACCCATGAGCAGATGATCCACATGTACAGATGTGTCCTCATTACAGTTTTGCTTTGGAAAAGAAAATATCAAAATCCAGAAAAATAACAGCACAAAAAAAATGTCTAAAATAAAATACTGCAGGAGCGATAAGGGGTTAACTAGAAACTGCGCGACTTTTATCACCGACGTCTTAAAGATTTTTTATTATTATCATTTTCACTATTATAATTGTTTTTTTTTGTGATCTTGGATAGAATATTATACTGTATTAATATACAAAGGAAAAAGTGATGTTACTTTTTTCTGATTACTCTCAAATAATTATGCAGATTTTTACCCAAAAAATTTTTGAGAAAAAAAAAACGGTGACAAATCAAAGCTAATTACAAACACTCAGCTACTAATAACTAAGGCATAAATAAAATAGATAAAGTAACATATTAAATAATCTCACGGCTCCTTTGTGTTTGTGCTTTGACAAGGGATTTTATAAGTCAATTCAAAATATAAAAATATCAGGTTTCCAACATTTTTACTTCTATAGTTTTTTTCCTCTATCAAATCCCCCCCCCCCCCCCCCGAGTCACTAGAAACAATATAACACAAAGTTGCAAATTAATTGAAACTAAAAAAAAAATTAAAATCACCCATACACCCTATATTCCCGTATGCCCTTTGTATCCTGTGTTGCTGGTGTGCCCGGTGTATCCTGTTTACCCCATGTGACCTTTGTGCCCTGTGTACCTTGTGTGGCCCTTATACCCAGTATGCCCATGTGCCCTGTATGACCTTTGTGCCCTGTGTTTCCTGTTTGCCTGCTGTACCCAGTGTGCCCATGTGCCCTGTGTGAGCTTTGTGCCCGGTGTTCCCTGTGTACCCTGTGTGCCCGATGTTCCCTGTGTACCGTTTGCCCGGTGTGCCCTGTGTAATCTGTGTGCCCTGTGTGCCCTGTTTGCCCAGTGTACCCTGTGTACCCTGTTTGCCCTGTGTGCCCGGTGTGCCCTGTGTACCCTGTTTGCCCTGTGTGCCCGGTGTACCCTGTGTACCCTGTGTGCCCGGTGTTCCCTGTTTGCCCGGTGTGCCCGGTGTGCCCTGCGGCCCGGTGTACCCTGTGTACCCTGTTTGCCCGGTGTGCCCTGTGTAATCTGTGTGCCCTGTGTGCCCTGTTTGCCCAGTGTACCCTGTGTACCCTGTTTGCCCTGTGTGCCCGGTGTGCCCTGTGTACCCTGTTTGCCCTGTGTGCCCGGTGTACCCTGTGTACCCTGTGTGCCCGGTGTTCCCTGTTTGCCCGGTGTGCCCGGTGTGCCCTGCGGCCCGGTGAGTATCTGCCTGCAGTGCAGTAGATCTTATAAGCTGAACGCCGCGCAGCCGCTCACACCCAGGGCTGGAGGGTTAAGCGCAGGTTGTCGTTTCCGTCGTGGGTTTTGGATGTCAGATCCTCAGGTTTATCCAACAGCATCAGATCTTCAGAAATAATAATAAAACACAACAGTTATTATATTAGGCAGAATTCCCGGCCCCACTGTCTTGGCGGCAGCTGCAGATTGTTCATTATTTGATGTGAGATCTTTCAGCTTTATCATTATTGCATTTACCTTTGTCTCGCCAATAGTCAGAGTCTTGTGTGGGGCATAAAGCACCAGCGGCACGTGCCAGGCTGCGTAATACAGCACAACAACTAGAGGGACACAACTACAGGGATACACAACTAGAGGGATACAACGAGAGGGCTACAACTACAGGGATACACAACTAGAGGGACACAACTAGAGGGATACACAACTAGAGGGAAACAACGAGAGGGATACAACTACAGGGATACACAACTAGAGGGATACAACTAGAGGGATACAACTAGAGGGATACAACTAGAGGGATACAACTAGAGGGATAAAACTAGAGGGATACAACTAGAGGGATACAACTAGAGGAATACAACTAGAGGGATACAACTAGAGGAATACAACTAGAGGGATACAACTAGAGGGATACAACTAGAGGGATACAACTAGAGGGACACAACTAGAGGAATACAACTACAGGGATACACAACTACAGGGATACACAACTAGAGGGATACAACTAGAGGGATACAACTAGAGGGATACAACTAGAGGGATACAACTAGAGGAATACAACTGGAGGGACACAACTAGAGGGACACAACTAGAGGAATACAACTGGAGGGACACAACTAGAGGGACACAACTAGAGGAATACAACTAGAGGGACACAACTAGAGGGACACAACTACAGGGATACACAACTAGAGGGATACAACTAGAGGGATACAACTAGAGGGATACAACTAGAGGGATACAACTAGAGGAATACAACTGGAGGGACACAACTAGAGGGACACAACTAGAGGAATACAACTACAGGGATACACAACTACAGGGATACACAACTAGAGGGATACAACTAGAGGGATACAACTAGAGGGATACAACTAGAGGGATACAACTAGAGGAATACAACTGGAGGGACACAACTAGAGGGACACAACTAGAGGAATACAACTGGAGGGACACAACTAGAGGGACACAACTAGAGGAATACAACTAGAGGGACACAACTAGAGGGACACAACTAGAGGGACACAACTAGAGGGACACAACTACAGGGATACACAACTAGAGGGATACAACGAGAGGGATACAACTGGAGGGATACAACTAGAGGAATACAACTACAGGGATACACAACTAGAGGGACACAACTAGAGGGATACAACTAGAGGAATACAACTGGAGGGACACAACTAGAGGGACACAACTACAGGGATACACAACTAGAGGGACACAACTAGAGGGATACAACTAGAGGAATACAACTAGAGGGACACAACTACAGGGATACACAACTAGAGGGACACAACTAGAGGGATACAACTAGAGGGATACAACTAGAGGAATACAACTGGAGGGACACAACTAGAGGGACACAACTAGAGGGATACAACTAGAGGGACACAACTAGAGGAATACAACTAGAGGGACACAACTAGAGGGATACAACTAGAGGGATACAACTAGAGGGACATAACTAGAGGGACACAACTAGAGGGATACAACTAGAGGGACACAACTAGAGGGATAAACAACTAGAGGGATACAACTAGAGGGATACACAACTAGAGGGATACACAACTAGACGGATACAACTAGAGGGATACAACTAGAGGGATACAACTAGAGGGACACAACTAGAGGGACACAACTAGAGGAATACAACTAGACGGATACAACTAGAGGGATACAACTAGAGGGATACAACTAGAGGGATACACAACTGGAGGGATACAACTAGAGGGATACAACTAGAGGAATACAACTAGACGGATACAACTAGAGGGATACAACTAGAGGAATACAACTAGAGGGATACAACTACAGGGATACAACTAGAGGGACACAACTAGAGGGATACAACTACAGGGATACAACTAGAGGGACACAACTAGAGGGATACAACTAGAGGGACACAACTACAGGGATACAACTAGAGGAATACAACTAGAGGGACACAACTACAGGGATACAACTAGAGGAATACAACTGGAGGGACACAACTAGAGGGACACAACTAGAGGGATACAACTAGAGGGACACAACTAGAGGAATACAACTAGAGGGACACAACTAGAGGGATACAACTAGAGGGATACAACTAGAGGGACATAACTAGAGGGACACAACTAGAGGGATACAACTAGAGGGACACAACTAGAGGGATAAACAACTAGAGGGATACAACTAGAGGGATACACAACTAGAGGGATACACAACTAGACGGATACAACTAGAGGGATACAACTAGAGGGATACAACTAGAGGGACACAACTAGAGGGACACAACTAGAGGAATACAACTAGACGGATACAACTAGAGGGATACAACTAGAGGGATACAACTAGAGGGATACACAACTGGAGGGATACAACTAGAGGGATACAACTAGAGGAATACAACTAGACGGATACAACTAGAGGGATACAACTAGAGGAATACAACTAGAGGGATACAACTAGAGGGATACAACTACAGGGATACAACTAGAGGGACACAACTAGAGGGATACAACTACAGGGATACAACTAGAGGGACACAACTAGAGGGATACAACTAGAGGGACACAACTACAGGGATACAACTAGAGGAATACAACTAGAGGGACACAACTACAGGGATACAACTAGAGGAATACAACTAGAGGGATACAACTAGAGGGACACAACTAGAGGGATACAACTAGAGGGACACAACTAGAGGAATACAACTAGAGGAATACAACTAGAGGGATACAACTAGAGGGACACAACTAGAGGGATACAACTAGAGGGATACAACTAGAGGGATACAACTAGAGGGACACAACTACAGGGATACAACTAGAGGGATACAACTAGAGGGACACAACTACAGGGATACAACTAGAGGAATACAACTAGAGGGACACAACTAGAGGGACACAACTACAGGGATACAACTAGAGGAATACAACTAGAGGGACACAACTAGAGGGATACAACTAGAGGAATACAACTACAGGGATACAACTAGAGGAATACAACTAGAGGGATACAACTAGAGGGACACAACTAGAGGGATACAACTAGAGGAATACAACTAGAGGGACACAACTAGAGGGACACAACTAGAGGGATACAACTAGAGGGACACAACTAGAGGAATACAACTAGACGGATACAACTAGAGGGATACAACTAGAGGGATACAACTAGAGGGATACAACTAGAGGGACACAACTAGAGGAATACAACTAGAGGGATACAACTAGAGGGACACAACTAGAGGAATACAACTAGAGGGATACAACTAGAGGGATACAACTAGAGGGATACAACTAGAGGGACACAACTACAGGGATACAACTAGAGGGATACAACTAGAGGGATACAACTAGAGGGATACACAACTGGAGGGACACAACTAGAGGAATACAACTAGAGGGATACAACTAGAGGGACACAACTAGAGGAATACAACTAGAGGGATACAACTAGAGGGATACAACTAGAGGGATACAACTATAGGGACACAACTACAGGGATACAACTAGAGGGATACAACTAGAGGGATACAACTAGAGGGATACAACTAGAGGAATACAACTGGAGGGACACAACTAGAGGAATACAACTAGAGGGATACAACTAGAGGAATACAACTACAGGGATACAACTAGAGGAATACAACTAGAGGGATACAACTAGAGGGACACAACTAGAGGGATACAACTAGAGGAATACAACTAGAGGGACACAACTAGAGGGACACAACTAGAGGGATACAACTAGAGGGACACAACTAGAGGAATACAACTAGACGGATACAACTAGAGGGATACAACTAGAGGGATACAACTACAGGGACACAACTAGAGGGATACAACTAGAGGAATACAACTAGAGGGATACAACTAGAGGGATACAACTAGAGGGATACAACTAGAGGAATACAACTAGACGGATACAACTAGAGGGATACAACTAGAGGGATACACAACTGGAGGGACAAAACTAGAGGAATACAACTAGAGGGATACACAACTGGAGGGACACAACTAGAGGAATACAACTAGAGGAATACAACTAGAGGGATACAACTAGAGGGACACAACTAGAGGGACACAACTAGAGGAATACAACTAGAGGGATACACAACTGGAGGGACACAACTAGAGGAATACAACTAGAGGGATACAACTGGAGGGATACAACTAGAGGGATACAACTAGAGGGATACAACTACAGGGATACAACTAGAGGAATACAACTAGAGGGATACAACTAGAGGGACACAACTACAGGGATACAACTAGAGGAATACAACTAGAGGGATACAACTAGAGGGACACAACTAGAGGGATAAAACTAGAGGAATACAACTAGAGGGACACAACTAGAGGGACACAACTAGAGGGATACAACTAGAGGGACACAACTAGAGGAATACAACTAGACGGATACAACTAGAGGGATACAACTAGAGGAATACAACTAGAGGGATACACAACTAGAGGGACACAACTAGAGGAATACAACTAGAGGGACACAACTAGAGGGATACACAACTAGAGGGATACAACTAGAGGGATACACAACTGGAGGGACACAACTAGAGGAATACAACTAGAGGGATACACAACTAGAGGGACACAACTAGAGGAAAACAACTAGAGGGACACAACTAGAGGGATACAACTAGAGGGATACAACTAGAGGAATACAACTAGAGGGATACAATTTGAGGGATACAACTAGAGGGATACACAACTGGAGGGACACAACTAGAGGGATATACAACTAGAGGAATACTACTAGAGGGATACAACTAGAGGGCCACAACTAGAGGAATACAACTAGAGGGATACACAACTAGAGGGACACAACTAGAGAAATACAACTAGAGGGACACAACTAGAGGGATACACAACTAGAGGGATACAACTAGAGGGATACACAACTGGAGGGACACAACTAGAGGAATACAACTAGAGGGATACACAACTAGAGGGACACAACTAGAGGAATACAACTAGAGGGACACAACTAGAGGGACACAACTAGAGGAATACAACTAGAGGGACACAACTAGAGGGACACAACTAGAGGGATACAACTAGAGGAATACAACTAGAGGGACACAACTAGAGGGATACACAACTAGAGGGATACAACTAGAGGGATACAACTAGAGGGATACACAACTGGAGGGACACAACTAGAGGAATACAACTAGAGGAATACAACTAGAGGGATACAACTAGAGGGACACAACTAGAGGAATACAACTAGAGGGATACACAACTGGAGGGACAAAACTAGGGGAATACAACTAGAGGAATACAACTAGAGGGATACAACTAGACGGATACAACTAGAGGGACACAACTAGAGGGATACACAACTAGAGGGATACAACTAGAGGGATACACAACTGGAGGGACACAACTAGAGGAATACAACTAGAGGGATACACAACTAGAGGGACTCAACTAGAGGAATACAACTAGAGGGACACAACTAGAGGGACACAACTAGAGGAATACAACTAGAGGGACACAACTAGAGGGATACAACTAGAGGGATACACAACTGGAGGGACACAACTAGAGGAATACAACTAGAGGGACACAACTAGAGGGACACAACTAGAGGGATACAACTAGAGGGATACAACTAGATGGATACACAACTGGAGGGGCACAACTAGAGGAATACAACTAGAGGAATACAACTAGAGGTATACAACTAGAGGGACACAACTAGAGGAATACAAATAGAGGAATACAACTAGAGGGATACAACTAGAGGGACACAACTAGAGGGATACAACTAGAGGGATACAACTAGAGGGACACAGCTAGAGGAATACAACTGGAGGGACACAACTAGAGGAATACAACTAGAGGGATACAACTAGAGGGATACAACTAGAGGGATACAACTAGAGGAATACAACTGGAGGGATACAACTAGAGGGATACAACTAGAGGGATAGAACTACAGGGATACAACTAGAGGGTCACAACTAGAGGGACACAACTAGAGGGATACAACTAGAGGAATACAACTAGAGGGACACAACTACAGGGATACAACTAGAGGGACACAACTAGAGGGACACAACTAGAGGGATACAACTACAGGAATACAACTAGAGGGACACAACTACAGGGATACAACTAGAGGGACACAACTAGAAGGATACAACTACAGGGATACAACTAGAGGGATACACAACTAGAGGGATACACAACTACAGGGATACAACTAGAGGGATATAACTAAAGGGACACAACTAAAGGGATACACAACTAGAGGGATACAACTAGAGGGATACAACTAGAGGGATACAACTAGAGGGATACAAAACTACAGGGATACAACTAGAGGGATACAACTAGAGGGATACAACTAGAGGGATACACAACTAGAGGGATACAACTAGAGGGATACAAAACTACAGGGATACAACTAGAGGGATACAACTAGAGGGATACACAACTAGAGGAATACAACTAGACGGATACAACTAGACGGATACAACTAGAGGGACACAACTAGAGGGATACAACTAGACGGATACAACTAGAGGGATACAACTAGAGGGATACAACTAGAGGGACACAACTAGAGGGACACAACTAGAGGGATACAACTAGAGGGATACAACTAGAGGGATACAACTAGAGGGATACAACTAGAGGAATACAACTAGAGGGATACAACTAGAGGGATACAACTACAGGGATACACAACTAGAGGGATACAACTAGAGGGATACAACTAGAGGGATACAACTAGAGGGATACAACTAGAGGAATACAACTAGAGGGATACAACTAGAGGGATACAACTACAGGGATACACAACTAGAGGGATACAACTAGAGGGACACAACTACAGGGATACAACTAGAGGGATACAACTAGAGGGATACAACTAGAGGGATACAACTAGAGGGATACAACTAGAGGGACACAACTAGAGGAATACAACTAGAGGGATACTCAACTAAAGGGAAACAACTAGAGGGATACAACTAGAGGGACACAACTAGAGGGATACAACTACAGGGATACAACTACAGGGACACAACTAGAGGGATACAACTAGAGGGAAACACAACTAAAGGGAAACAACTAGAGGGATACAACTAGAGGGACACACAACTAAAGGGAAACAACTAGAGGGATACAACTACAGGGATACAACTACAGGGACACAACTAGAGGGATACAACTAGAGGGAAACACAACTAAAGGGAAACAACTGGAGGGATACAACTACAGGGATACAACTACAGGGACACAACTAGAGGGATACAACTACAGGGATACAACTACAGGGACACAACTAGAGGGATACAACTAGAGGGAAACACAACTAAAGGGAAACAACTGGAGGGATACAACTAGAGGGATACAACTAGAGGGACACACAACTAAAGGGAAACAACTAGAGGGATACAACTACAGGGATACAACTACAGGGACACAACTAGAGGGATACAACTAGAGGGACACACAACTAAAGGGAAACAACTAGAGGGATACAACTACAGGGATACAACTACAGGGACACAACTAGAGGGATACAACTACAGGGATACAACTACAGGGACACAACTAGAGGGATACAACTAGAGGGAAACACAACTAAAGGGAAACAACTGGAGGGATACAACTAGAGGGACACACAACTAAAGGGAAACAACTAGAGGGATACAACTACAGGGATACAACTACAGGGACACAACTAGAGGGATACACAACTAGAGGGACACAACTAGAGGGATACAACTAGAGGGATACACAACTAGAGGGACACACAACTAGAGGGACACAACTAGAGGGATACACAACTAGAGGGACACAACTAGAGGGATACAACTAGAGGGATACACAACTGGAGGGACACAACTAGAGGAATACAACTAGAGGAATACAACTAGAGGGACACAACTAGAGGGAGACAACTAGAGGGATACACAACTAGAGGGATACAACTAGAGGGATACAACTAGAGGGATACACAACTGGAGGGACACAACTAGAGGAATACAACTAGAGGAATACAACAAGAGGGATACAACTAGAGGGACACAACTAGAGGAATACAACTAGAGGGATACACAACTGGAGGGACACAACTAGGGGAATACAACTAGAGGAATACAACTAGAGGGATACAACTAGACGGATACAACTAGAGGGACACAACTAGAGGGATACACAACTAGAAGGATACAACTAGAGGGATACACAACCGTAGGGACACAACTAGAGGAATACAACTAGAGGGATACACAACTAGAGGGACACAACTAGAGGAATACAACTAGAGGGACACAACTAGAAGGACACAACTAGAGGAATACAACTAGAGGGACACAACTAGAGGGACACAACTAGAGGAATACAACTAGAGGGACACAACTAGAGGGACACAACTAGAGGGATACAACTAGAGGGATACACAACTAGAGGGATACACAACTAGAGGGGCACAACTAGAGGAATACAACTAGAGGAATACAACTAGAGGGATACAACTAGAGTGACACAACTAGAGGAATACAACTAGAGGAATACAACTAGAGGGATACAACTAGAGGGACACAACTAGGGGAATACAACTAGAGGAATACAACTAGAGGGACACAACTAGAGGAATACAACTGGAGGGACACAACTAGAGGAATACAACTAGAGGGATACAACTAGAGGGATACAACTAGAGGGATACAACTAGAGGGATACAACTAGAGGGATACAACTACAGGGATACAACTAGAGGGACACAACTAGAGGGACACAACTAGAGGGATACAACTAGAGGAATACAACTAGAGGGACACAACTACAGGGATACAACTAGAGGGACACAACTAGAGGGATACAACTGGAGGGATACAACTAGACGGATACAACTAGAGGGACACAACTACAGGGATACAACTAGAGGGACACAACTAGAGGGACACAACTAGAGGGATACAACTAGAGGAATACAACTAGAGGGACACAACTACAGGGATACAACTAGAGGGACACAACTAGAGGGATACACAACTACAGGGATACAACTAGAGGGATATAACTAGAGGGACACAACTAAAGGGATACACAACTAGAGGGATACTACTAGAGGGATACAACTAGAGGAATACAACTAGAGGGACACAACTACAGGGATACAACTAGAGGGATACACAACTAGAGGGATACACAACTACAGGGATACAACTAGAGGGATATAACTAGAGGGACACAACTAAAGGGATACACAACTAGAGGGATACTACTAGAGGGATACAACTAGAGGGATACAACTAGAGGGATACAAAACTACAGGGATACAACTAGAGGGATACAACTAGAGGGATACACAACTAGAGGAATACAACTAGACGGATACAACTAGACGGATACAACTAGAGGGACACAACTAGAGGGATACAACTAGACGGATACAACTAGAGGGAAACAACTAGAGGGATACAACTAGAGGGATACAACTAGAGGGACACAACTAGAGGGACACAACTACAGGGATACAACTAGAGGAATACAACTAGAGGGATACAACTAGAGGGATACAACTACAGGGATACACAACTAGAGGGATACAACTAGAGGGACACAACTAGAGGGATACAACTAGAGGGACACAACTAGAGGGACACAACTAGAGGGATACAACTAGAGGGATACAACTAGAGGGACACAACTAGAGGGATACAACTAGAGGGATACAACTAGAGGGATACAACTAGAGGGATACAACTAGAGGGACACAACTAGAGGGATACAACTAGAGGGATACACAACTAGTGGGAAACAACTAGAGGGATACAACTAGAGGGATACACAACTAGAGGGACACAACTAGAGGGATACAACTAGAGGGATACAACTAGAGGGATACAACTACAGGGATACACAACTAGAGGGATACAACTAGAGGGACACAACTAGAGGGATACAACTAGAGGGATACAACTAGAGGGATACAACTACAGGGATACACAACTAGTGGGATACATCTAGAGGGATACAACTAGAGGGACACAACTAGAGGAATACAACTAGAGGGATACAACTAGAGAGATACAACTGGAGGGATACACAACTAGAGGGATACAACTAGAGGGACACAACTAGAGGGATACAACTACAGGGATACAACTACAGGGACACAACTAGAGGGATACAACTAGAGGGAAACACAACTAAAGGGAAACAACTGGAGGGATACAACTAGAGGGACACACAACTAAAGGGAAACAACTAGAGGGATACAACTAGAGGGACACAACTAGAGGGATACAACTACAGGGACACAACTACAGGGACACAACTAGAGGGATACAACTAGAGGGATACAACTAGAGGGACACACAACTAGAGGGACACAACTAGAGGGATACAACTACAGGGATACAACTACAGGGACACAACTAGAGGGATACAACTAGAGGGATACAACTACAGGGATACAACTACAGGGACACAACTAGAGGGATACAACTAGAGGGATACAACTACAGGGATACAACTACAGGGACACAACTAGAGGGATACAACTAGAGGAAAACAACTAGAGGGATACAACTACAGGGATACAACTACAGGGACACAACTAGAGGGATAAAACTACAGGGATAAAACTAGAGGGATACAACTAGAGGGATACAACTACAGGGATACAACTACAGGGATACAACTACAGGGACACAACTAGAGGGACACAACTACAGGGATACAACTACAGGGATACAACTAGAGGGATAAAACTACAGGGATACAACTACAGGGATACAATACTAGAGGGATACAACTAGAGGGATACAACTACAGGGACACAACTAGAGGGATACAAATAGAAAGACACAACTAGAGGGATACAACTAGAAAGACACAACTACAGGGATACACAACTACACGGATACAACTGGAGGGACACAACTAGAGGAATACAATTAGAGGGATACACAACTAGAGGGATACAACTAGAGGGATACAACTAGAGGGACACAACTAGAGGGACACAACTACAGGGATACACAACTACACGGATACAACTGGAGGGACACAACTAGAGGAATACAATTAGAGGGATACACAACTAGAGGGATACAACTAGAGGGACACAACTAGAGGGACACAACTACAGGGATACAACTACAGGGACACAACTAGAGGGACACAACTAGAGGGATACAACTAGAGGGGTAAAACTACAGGGATACAACTAGAGGGAAACAACTAGAGGGATACAACTACAGGGACACAACTAGAGGGATACACAACTAGAGGGATACAACTAGAGGGATACAACTAGAGGGACACAACTAGAGGGACACAACTACAGGGATACAAGTACAGGGACACAACTAGAGGGATACAACTACAGGGATACAACTAGAGGGATACAACTACAGGGATACAACTAGAGGGAAACAACTAGAGGGATACAACTAGAAAGACACAACTAGAGGGATACAACTAGAAAGACACAACTAGAGGAATACAACTAGAAAGACACAACTAGAGGGATACAACTAGAAAGACACAACTAGAGGGATACAACTTGAAAGACACAACTACAGGGATACACAACTACACGGATACAACTGGAGGGACACAACTAGAGGAATGCAATTAGAGGGATACACAACTAGAGGGATACAACTAGAGGGATACACAACTACAGGGATACAACTACAGGGATACAATACTAGAGGGATACAACTAGAGGGGTAAAACTACAGGGATACAACTACAGGGATACAACTAGAGGGATACAACTACAGGGATACAACTAGAGGGACACAACTAGAGGGATACAACTAGAAAGACACAACTAGAGGGATACAACTAGACAGACACAACTAGAGGGATTCACAACTAGAGGGACACAACTACAGGGATACAACTACAGGGATACAACTAGAGGGATACAACTGGAGGGACACAACTAGAGGGACACAACTAGAGGGATACAACTAAAGGGATACAACTAGAGAGATACAACTACAGGGACACAACTAGAGGGATACAAATAGAAAGACACAACTAGAGGGATACAACTAGAAAGACACAACTACAGGGATACACAACTACACGGATACAACTGGAGGGACACAACTAGAGGAATACAATTAGAGGGATACACAACTAGAGGGATACACAACTACAGGGATACAACTACAGGGATACAATACTAGAGTGATACAACTAGAGGGGTAAAACTACAGGGATACAACTACAGGGATACAACTAGAGGGATACAACTACAGGGATACAACTAGAGGGACACAACTAGAGGGATACAACTACAGGGATACAACTAGAGGGACACAACTAGAGGGATACAACTAGAAAGACACAACTAGAGGGATACAACTAGAAAGACACAACTAGAGGGATTCACAACTAGAGGGACACAACTACAGGGATACAACTACAGGGATACAACTACAGGGATACAACTAGAGGGATACAACTGGAGGGACACAACTAGAGGGACACAACTAGAGGGACACAACTAGAGGGATTCACAACTACAGGGATACAACTACAGGGATACAACTACAGGGATACAACTAGAGGGATACAACTAGAGGGATACAACTGGAGGGACACAACTAGAGGGATACAACTAGAGAGATACAACTGGAGGGATATAACTAGAGGGATACACAACTAGAGGGAAACAACTAGAGGGATACAACTAGAGGGATACAACTAGAGGGATACAACTAGAGGAATACAACTACAGGGATTGAATACTACAGGGATACACAACTACAGGGATACAACTAGAGGGACACAACTACAGGGATACAACTAGAGGGATACAACTACAGGGATTGAATACTACAGGGATACAACTGGAGGGACACAACTAGAGGGATACAACTAGACGGATACAACTAGAGGGATACAACTAGAAAGACACAACTAGAGGGACACAACTAGAGGGATACAACTAGACGGATACAACTAGAGGGATACAACTAGAAAGACACAACTAGAGGGAAACAACTAGAGGGATACAACTACAGGGACACAACTAGAGGGATACAACTAGACGGATACAACTAGAGGGATACAACTAGAGGGACACAACTAGAGGGATACAACTACAGGGATACAACTACAGGGGTTGAATACTACAGGGATACAACTGGAGGGACACAACTAGAGGGACACAACTAGAGGGATAGAACTAGAGGGATACAACTAGAGGGATAAAACTAGAGGGATACAACTACAGGGATACAACTACAGGGATACAATACTAGAGGGATACAACTAGAGGGATACAACTACAGGGACACAACTAGAGGGATACAAATAGAAAGACACAACTAGAGGGATACAACTAGACAGACACAACTACAGGGATACACAACTACAGGGATACAACTGGAGGGATACAACTGGAGGGACACAACTAGAGGGATACAACTGGAGGGACACAACTAGAGGGATACAACTAGAGGGATACAACTAGAGGGATACAACTAGAGGGATACACAACTAGAGGGATACAACTAGAGGGATACAACTAGAGGGATACACAACTACAGGGATACAACTACAGGGATACAATACTAGAGGGATACAACTAGAGGGGTAAAACTACAGGGATACAACTAAAGGGATACAACTAGAGGGATACAACTACAGGGATACAACTAGAGGAATACAACTAGAAAGACACAACTAGAGGGATACAACTAGAAAGACACAACTAGAGGTATTCACAACTAGAGGGACACAACTACAGGGATACAACTACAGGGATACAACTACAGGGATACAACTAGAGGGATACAACTGGAGGGACACAACTAGAGGGATACAACTAGAGAGATACAACTGGAGGGATACACAACTAGAGGGAAACAACTAGAGGGATACAACTAGAGGGATACACAACTAGAGGGAAACAACTAGAGGGATACAACTAGAGGGATACAACTAGAGGGAAACAACTAGAGGGATAAAACTACAGGGATACAACTACAGGGATACAACTAGAGGGATACAACTACAGGGATACAACTACAGGGACACAACTAGAGGGATACAACTACAGGGATACAACTACAGGGATACAACTAGAGGGATACAACTACAGGGATACAACTACAGGGATACAACTAGAGGGATACAACTGGAGGGACACAACTAGAGGGATACAACTAGAGAGATACAACTGGAGGGATACACAACTAGAGGGAAACAACTAGAGGGATACAACTAGAGGGATACACAACTAGAGGGAAACAACTAGAGGGATACAACTAGAGGGATACAACTAGAGGGAAACAACTAGAGGGATACAACTAGAGGGATACAACTACAGGGATTGAATACTACAGGGATACAACTGGAGGGACACAACTAGAGGGACACAACTAGAGGGATACAACTAGAGGGATACAACTAGAGGGATACAACTAGAGGGATACAACTAGACGGATACAACTAGAGGGATACAACTAGAAAGACACAACTAGAGGGATACAACTACAGGGACACAACTAGTGGGAAACAGCTAGAGGGACACAACTAGACGGATACAACTAGAGGGATACAACTTGAAAGACACAACTAGAGGGATACAACTACAGGGATACAACTACAGGGGTTGAATACTACAGGGATACAACTGGAGGGACACAACTAGAGGGACACAACTAGAGGGACACAACTAGAGGGATACAAATAGAGGAATACAACTACAGGGGTTGAATACTACAGGGATACAACTGGAGGGACACAACTAGAGGGACACAACTAGAGGGATAGAACTAGAGGGACACAACTAGAGGAATACAACTAGAGGGATACAACTAGAGAGATACAACTAGAGAGATACAACTGGAGGGATATAACTAGAGGGATACAACTAGAGGGATACAACTAGAGGGATACAACTAGAGGGATACAACTAGAGAGATACAACTAGAGAGATACAACTGGAGGGATATAACTAGAGGGATACAACTGGAGGGATACAACTAGAGGGATACAACTACAGGGACACAACTACAGGGATACAACTACAGGGATACAATACTAGAGGGATACAACTAGAGGTATAAAACTACAGGGATACAACTAAAGGGATACAACTAGAGGGATACAACTAGAGGAATACAACTAGGAAGACACAACTAGAGGGATACAACTAGAAAGACACAACTAGAGGGACATAACTAGAGGGATTCACAACTAGAGGGACACAACTACAGGGATACAACTAGACGGATACAGCTAGAGGGACACAACTACATGGATACAACTACAGGGATACAACTACAGGGATTGAATACTACAGGGATACAACTGGAGGGACACAACTAGAGGGATACAACTAGAGGGATACAACTAGAGGGAAACAACTAGACGGATACAACTAGAGGGTTACAACTAGACGGATACAACTAGACGGATACAACTAGAGGGACACAACTACATGGATACAACTACAGGGATACAACTACAGGGATTGAATACTACAGGGATACAACTGGAGGGACACAACTAGAGGGATACAACTAGAGGGATACAACTAGAGGGAAACAACTAGAGGGATACAACTAGAGGGTTACAACTAGACGGATACAACTAGACGGATACAACTAGAGGGACACAACTAGAGTGATACAACTAGAGGAATACACAACTAGAGGGATACAACTAGAGGGATACAACTAGAAGGATACACAACTAGAGGGATACACAACTAGAGGGATACAACTACAGGGATACAACTAGAGGGACACAACTAGACAGATACAACTAGACAGATACAACTAGAGGGATACAACTAGACGGATACAACTAGAGGGATACACTACTAGAGGGATACAACTAGAGCGATACAACTAGACGGATACAACTAGAGGGAAACAACTAGAGGGATACAACTAGAGGGAAACACAACTAGAGGGATACAACTAGAGGGATACACAACTAGAGGGATACAACTGGAGGGATACACAACTAGACGGATACATCTAGACGGATACAACTGGAGGGATACAGCTAGTCGGATACAACTAGAGGGAAAAAACTAGAGGGATACACAACTAGACGGATACAACTAGACGGATACAACTGGAGGGATACAACTAGTCGGATACAACTAGAGGGAAACAACTAGAGGAATACACAACTAGAAGAATACACAACTAGAGGGATACACAACTAACGGGATACACAACTACAGGGATACAACTACAGGGATACAACTAGAGGGACACAACTAGAGGGATACAACTAGAGGAATACAACTAGAGGGATACACAACTACAGGGATACACAACTACAGGGATACAACTAGAGGGATACAACTAGAGGGACACAACTAGAGGGATACAACTAGAGGGATACAACTAGAGGGACACAACTAGAGGGATACAACTAGACGGATACAACTAGAGGGAAACAACTAGAGGGATAAAACTAGATGGATACAACTAGAGGGATACTCAGGTCCCTGGAGTTCACCTTCTTCTTCCTGGTGCATGTAAGTGCATTGTCCGTGTATAATGCGCTGTGCGGGGAGTCACTAAGATCCTGTGCCCGATATCCTGCATGTGTCGCTTCCCCGCTCAGGTCCCCGGAGTTCACCTTCTTCTTCCTGGTGCATGTAAGTGCATTGTCCGTGTATAATGCGCTGTGCGGGGAGTCACTAAGATCCTGCACCCGATATCCTGCATGTGTCACTTCCCCGCTCAGATGCCTGGAGTTCACCTTCTTCTTCCTGGTGCATGTAAGTGCATTGTCCGTGTATAATGCGCTGTGCGGGGAGTCACTAAGATCCTGCGCCCAATATCCTGCATGTGTCACTTCCCCGCTCAGGTCCCAGGAGTTCACCTTCTTCTTCCTGGTGCATGTAAGTGCATTGTCCGTGTATTATGCGCTGTGCGGGGAGTCACTAAGATCCTGCGCCCGATATCCTGCATGTGTCGCTTCCCCACTCAGGTCCCTGGAGTTCACCTTCTTCTTCCTGGTGCATGTAAGTGCATTGTCCGTGTATAATGCGCTGTGCGGGGAGTCACTAAGATCGTGCGCCCGATATCCTGCATGTGTCACTTCCCCGCTCAGGTCCCCGGAGTTCACCTTCTTCTTCCTGGTGCATGTAAGTGCATTGTCCATGTATAATGCGCTGTGCGGGGAGTCACTAAGATCCTGCGTCCGATATCCTGGATGTGTCGCTTCCCCGCTCAGGTCCCCGGAGTTCACCTTCTTCTTCCCGATGCATGTAAGTGCATTGTCCGTATATAATACGCTGTGCGGAGAGTCACTAAGATCCTGCACCTGATATCCTGCATGTGTCGCTTCCCCGCTCAGGTCCCTGGAGTTCACCTTCTTCCTCCTGGTGCATGTAAGTGCATTGTCCGTGTATAATGCACTGTGCGGGGAGTCACTAAGATCGTGCGTCCGATATCCTGCATGTGTAGCTTCCCTGCTCAGGTCCCCGGAGTTCACCTTCTTTTTCCTGGTGCATGTAAGTGCATTGTCTGTGTATACTGCGCTGTGTGGGGAGTCACTAAGATTGTGCGTCCGATATCCTGCATGTGTTACTTCCCCGCTCAGGTCCCTGGAGTTCACCTTCTTCTTCCTGGTGCATGTAAGTGTATTGTCCGTGTATAATGCGCTGTGCGGGGAGTCACTAAGATCCTGCCCCCGATATCCTGCATGTGTTACTTCCCCGCTCAGGTCCCCGGAGTTCACCTTCTTCTTCCTGGTGCATGTAAGTGTATTGTCCGTGTATAATGTGCTGTGCGGGGAGTCACTAAGATCCTGCGCCCGATATCCTGCATGTGTCGCTTCCCCGCTCAGGTCCCCGGAGTTCACCTTCTTCTTCCTGGTGCATGTAAGTGCATTGTCCGTGTATAATGCGCTGTGCGGGGAGTCACTAATTCCTGCACCCGATATCCTGCATGTGTCCCTTCCCCGCTCAGGTCCCTGGAGTTCACCTTCTTCTTCCTGGTGCATGTAAGTGTATTGTCCGTGTATAATGCGCTGTGCGGGGAGTCACTAAGATCGTGCGTCCGATATCCTGCATGTGTCGCTTCCCCGCTCAGGTCCCTGGAGTTCACCTTCTTCTTCCTGGTGCATGTAAGTGCATTGTCTGTGTATAATGCACTGTGCGGGGAGTCACTAAGATCCTGCACCCGATATCCTGCATGTGTCGCTTCCCCGCTCAGGTCCCCGGAGTTCACCTTCTTCTTCCTGGTGCATGTAAGTGTATTGTCCGTGTATAATGCGCTGTGCGGGGAGTCACTAAGATCCTGCCCCCGATATCCTGCATGTTTCGCCTCCCCGCTCAGGTCCCTGGAGTTCACCTTCTTCTTCCTGGTGCATGTAAGTGCATTGTCCGTGTATAATGCGCTGTGCGGGGAGTCACTAAGGTCCTGCTCCCGATATCCTGCATGTGTCGCTTCCCCGCTCAGGTCCCTGGAGTTAACCTTCTTCTTCCTGGTGCATGTAAGTGCATTGTCCGTGTATAATGCGCTGTGCGGGGAGTCACTAAGATCCTGCACCCGATATCCTGCATGTGTCGCTTCCCCGCTCAGGTCCCTGGAGTTCACCTTCTTCTTCCTGGTGCATGTAAGTGCATTGTCCGTGTATAATGCGCTGTGCGGGGAGTCACTAAGATCCTGCGCCCGATATCCTGCATGTGTCACTTCCCTGCTCAGGTCCCTGGAGTTCACCTTCTTCTTCCTGGTGCATGTAAGTGCATTGTCCGTGTATAATGCGCTGTGCGGGGAGTCACTAAGGTCCTGCTCCCGATATCCTGCATGTGTCGCTTCCCCGCTCAGGTCCCTGGAGTTAACCTTCTTCTTCCTGGTGCATGTAAGTGCATTGTCCGTGTATAATGCGCTGTGCGGGGAGTCACTAAGATCCTGCACCCGATATCCTGCATGTGTCGCTTCCCCGCTCAGGTCCCTGGAGTTAACCTTCTTCTTCCTGGTGCATGTAAGTGCATTGTCTTGCAACAGAATTTGAACGTTAAATCCATGCTCGGTCCAAATCCGTCAGAACATCAGATGGCGGCTCCCGATTTCTGCCGCATGGAAGCAGTGCAGCTGCGCCAAAATTTGATTTCATGCGACACAATCCCAGCGCAGACACTTATTTTACCTGTGCAAGTCATTTGAACATTGAAGAATGGGCACAGTCCGAAAAAAGTGTGTCCCAAAGCTCTTAGTAAATGATCCCCATTATTTGTATATTAAAAATAGAATTTTGTTACTAAAACATCAGAAAACCTTTTACCCTCAGGCACAACATATCATACAATGATAGAGCTGCAATAGCCAGTAACTGAGATAGAGCCTTGCTATGTGCCGTAACCCCTCAGATACCACCATCCAAGGGGTTAGATGATACTGCAGAGAACAACATAAAAGTCTTTCAAATATTTTGCATAAATTAGTATAAAAGGTAAATAAACTATTCTAATTAGACACTCAAATGGGTGGAGCATATAGCCTATATAGTCTATAAAGCCTATATACAGACAGTCCCCGGGTTACGTACAAGATAGGTTCTTTAGGTTTGTTCTTAAGTTGAATTTGTATGTAAGTTGGAACTGTATATTTTATCATTGTAACCCCCAGACAAATTTTGTTTTGGTCTCTGTGACAATTGGATTTTAAAAATGTTGGGTTGTCATAAGAACCAGGAGTAACAATAAAGCTTCATTACAGACGCCTGTGATACCTGTTACAGCTGATTAATGTAGTAAGGGGCTAAAGTACAGGAAATTACCAGCATCCAGAGGTGCGGCTGTAACTAGGGGTCGTATGTAAGTCGGGTGTGTTCTTAAGTAGGGGACCGCCTGTAGTCTGTTGGCAGAGATCTGAATATATTAACATTGGTTTAACCAGCCAACAGGAAATGTAAGTCGTCAGGAGGGAACATCCCAGGAATCAAGGAAGGGGTGAAGAGCGGCTCCTCCGTTATCACACTGTGAAATATCAGACAGGTCCAGGGGTTTCTCTCCAGGACGTGATTACCCACAGATCCCTGATTTTCTATCAATTTTTGAAGATGATTATTTGTCGATTATTTGTTCATCAATCCTCTAATTACAAATTCCATAATAACCGAGAGGCGTAAAAAACGAGGAGCCGCTGGTATTTACGGCCACAATGTAACTATATAAACAGTGTATCCTCTGTAATCACAAATCAATAGCCTTTAAGATTTGCATTTTCATAACTCGTTACTGTCTTTCCCGTTACATAACAAAGCGTGGGGGGGGGGAGGGGGGGCACCGGGGGGGGGGGGGGGGCGCTGTGATGAGACGCCGTTTGATTGTCAGAAATGTGAGATGAGGATAATAGTACAACAATTTGTCTGTTTCACCAAAATCAATACATATTGATTTTTTGATGCGAATGCCTCAGAAATTTATTTGAAATGACCCAAAAAGGAAGAGGTTATTGCTTTTATTAGTAGAAGGGCAAACGATGAAAAGCCGCAAAACTAATGAAAATAAACTCATGTAAATGAAATCAACCATCCTCTTTTTTTAGAATTTTTCGGGACCTTCCCTTTGGGTCTTTGCATGTGATAATTCTGATGTTCATGGAATTATTAGAAATGATTATGTTGTTTATTATTAGTCTTTATGATTTCTATTATAGAATTATTATTATTTTGTTATTTATTAATTCTTTATCTGGTATTTTGGGGCTTTGCACCTAAGAAGATATAAACTACATCCCCTCCCAGCAGCAGCAGACTCTGCGATTTGCCATTTTGGACCAAATTTTAACCAAATTTCACCATATTTTTTAACAAAAAAAAATGTGATTAATGTTTCGCTTTTTAGATATGGAAGGTTCTACAGCTTTTCCTATAAGACTTTCTGTACAGGAAGGACGTCCAGATACAGGATAGGAGTAGTAGTACTGTGCTGTGCCCATATATATATACAGGATAGGAGTAGTAGTACTGTGCTGTGTCCATATATACAGGATAGGAGTAGTAGTACTGGGCTGTGCCCATATATACAGGATAGGAGTAGTAGTACTGTGCTGTGCCCATATGTACAGGATAGGAGTAGTAGTACTGTGCTGTGCCCATATATACAGGATCGGAGTAGTAGTACTGTGCTGTGCCCATATATACAGGATCGGAGTAGTAGTACTGTGCTGTGTCCATATATACAGGATAGGAGTAGTAGTACTGTGCTGTGTCCATATATACAGGATAGGAGTAGTAGTACTGGGCTGTGCCCATATATACAGGATAGGAGTAGTAGTACTGTGCTGTGCCCATATGTACAGGATAGGAGTAGTAGTACTGTGCTGTGCCCATATATACAGGATCGGAGTAGTAGTACTGTGCTGTGTCCATATATACAGGATAGGAGTAGTAGTACTGTGCTGTGTCCATATATACAGGATAGGAGTAGTAGTACTATGCTGTGCCCATATATACAGGATAGGAGTAGTAGTACTGTGCTGTGCCCATATATACAGGATAGGAGTAGTAGTACTGTGCTGTGCCCATATATACAGGATAGGAGTAGTAGTACTGTACACTGCCCATATATGCAGGATAGAAGTAGTAGTACTGTGCTGTGCCCATATATACAGGATAGGAGTAGTAGTACTGTGCTGTGCCCATATATACGGGATTGGAGCAGCAGTACTGTGCTGTGCCCATATATACAGGATAGGAGTAGTAGTACTGTGCTGTGCTCATATATACACGATAGGAGTAGTAGTACTGTGCTGTGTCCATATATACAGGATAGGAGTAGTAGTACTGTGCTGTGCCCATATATACAGGATAGGAGTAGTAGTACTGTGCTGTGTCCATATATACAGGATAGGAGTAGTAGTACTGTGCTGTGCCCATATATACAGGATAGGAGTAGTAGTACTGTGCTGTGCTCATATATACACGATAGGAGTAGTAGTACTGTGCTGTGTCCATATATACAGGATAGGAGTAGTAGTACTGTGCTGTGCCCATATATACAGGATAGGAGTAGTAGTACTGTGCTGTGCCCATATATACAGGATAGGAGTAGTAGTACTGTACACTGCCCATATATGCAGGATAGAAGTAGTAGTACTGTGCTGTGCCCATATATACAGGATAGGAGTAGTAGTACTGTGCTGTGCCCATATATACGGGATTGGAGCAGCAGTACTGTGCTGTGCCCATATATACAGGATAGGAGTAGTAGTACTGTGCTGTGCTCATATATACAGGATAGGAGTAGTAGTACTGTGCTGTGTCCATATATACAGGATAGGAGTAGTAGTACTGTGCTGTGCTCATATATACAGGATAGGAGTAGTAGTACTGTGCTGTGTCCATATATACAGGATAGGAGTAGTAGTACTGTGCTGTGCCCATATATACAGGATAGGAGTAGTAGTACTGTGCTGTACCCCTATATACATGATAGGAGTAGTAGTACTGTGTTGTGCCATATATCCAGGGTAGGAGTAGTAGTACTGTGCTGTGCCCATATATACAGGATAGGAGTAGTAGTACTGTGCTGTGCACATATATACAGGATAGGAGTAGTAGTACTGTGCTGTGTCCATATATACAGGATAGGAGTAGTAGTACTGTGCTGTGTCCATATATACAGGATAGGAGTAGTAGTACTATGCTGTGCCCATATATACAGGATAGGAGTAGTAGTACTGTGCTGTGCCCATATATACAGGATAGGAGTAGTAGTACTGTGCTGTGCCCATATATACAGGATAGGAGTAGTAGTACTGGGCTGTGTCCATATATACAGGATAGGAGTAGTAGTACTGTGCTGTGCCCATATATACAGGATAGGAGTAGTAGTACTGTGCTGTGCCCATATATACAGGATAGGAGTAGTAGTACTGTGCTGTGCCCATATATACGGGATTGGAGCAGCAGTACTGTGCTGTGCCCATATATACAGGATAGGAGTAGTAGTACTGTGCTGTACCCCTATATACATGATAGGAGTGGTAGTACTGTGCTGTGCCATATATCCAGGGTAGGAGTAGTAGTACTGTGCTGTGCCCATATATACAGGATAGGAGTAGTAGTACTGTGCTGTGCACATATATACAGGATAGGAGTAGTAGTACTGTGCTGTGTCCATATATACAGGATAGGAGTAGTAGTACTGTGCTGTGTCCATATATACAGGATAGGAGTAGTAGTACTATGCTGTGCCCATATATACAGGATAGGAGTAGTAGTACTGTGCTGTGCCCATATATACAGGATAGGAGTAGTAGTACTGTGCTGTGCACATATATACAGGATAGGAGTAGTAGTACTGTGCTGTGTCCATATATACAGGATAGGAGTAGTAGTACTGTGCTGTGTCCATATATACAGGATAGGAGTAGTAGTACTATGCTGTGCCCATATATACAGGATAGGAGTAGTAGTACTGTGCTGTGCCCATATATACAGGATAGGAGTAGTAGTACTGTGCTGTGCCCATATATACAGGATAGGAGTAGTAGTACTGGGCTGTGTCCATATATACAGGATAGGAGTAGTAGTACTGTGCTGTGCCCATATATACAGGATAGGAGTAGTAGTACTGGGCTGTGTCCATATATACAGGATAGGAGTAGTAGTACTGTGCTGTGCCCATATATACAGGATAGGAGTAGTAGTACTGGGCTGTGTCCATATATACAGGATAGGAGTAGTAGTACTGTGCTGTGCTGGCACCACTCTCGAGAGTTAACTCTTTAAATGCCTTTACGGAAACTCAAACCAAGGTTCAGTTTGGCCACTTTTGACCAAATTTTATCCTTGGTGGGACTGCTCATCACTAGTCATGGAAATCCCTTTAAGTTTTCATTTTTTTCAGGACATCAGGATGGAGCGTTCCTTTAAGACCAATTGGATTTTGCTACTTCCAATATCTTTTGACTTTCCCTTTAAGACCCTCTGTATATGAGTTTCAGGGCTGCAATATACAGGGAAGAATCTCATCTTTCTGGGTAGAAACAAACTTTTCTTTCAAGAGTTTAATAATTACTATCCGGGGAGAAGTCTGGCTCTGCGTCTGGAGGTGACGTTCATTTGTGGGCTGCTAGACAGGTCTGTGATATGATGGCCACGTACAGATTACACGCAGATAGTAATATTAATACAAATCACATGTCTGCAATGATTACCTGGGATTACGCCCTTTAATATGGCTGCAAAGAAAGCAGAGACTAATAGGAGCCTTTGATGCAAAATTACATGATTCCAAAAATATTGCGGTGTTGAAGTGTCCTCTCCCGGCGCTGGCGGAGACAAGGCTGATATTATGATGTGCAGCTGATGACTGAGAGACTCGTAATATTTTTACATGATATTTCCTACCCATAGTTGCTCAGTGTTCTGAAGCCTCCGTATAGATAGAACCATTTACATTACTTTTACATTAATTTTATTATTTTATCTTTTTTTTTGCACTTTTTTCATTTTTTAATTTTTTTCCAGCTTTTTTGGGAGGCGGCCAGACTTCAGAGACTTCAGAGACGACTAAAATGTCCGTCCAGGTTTTCCTTGTCCGTGTTTTAACAAAGTCCCTCAGTTTTTATAAATGCCCCATTGTCTGGAATTCCTGTCTACATTCAGACGCCTTCAAGCCCCAGAAATGTATCAGGTCTCTGTGTTTTATAGGGATGAATAGTGAAGTTTAAAGGGGCTGATCCACATTTTAAAGGTAATTCATCTCGTGTATTGTTTGGTGGTGTTACTTGGTTTTTCAGCTCAGCCCCATTTACCTTGATTATAAATTCTAAATTGAATGTATTGGGTATAAAATGGTTATTTTTTCAAACTATTTTACAGTATTTCATACTCTCCCCCTAAAGAGATTGTGATTAGTGATGAGCGGACCCAAACCACAGTGGGGTGTTTGCTGCACGGCGCCTGCGCGCTGCTTAGAGCCTGCACCCGCTGAGGTGATACCAGGGGTAGCAGAGCCACGGCGGTGCGGTACATTGCTGCGATGATGGCTATTGGACTTCATCAGGAGGTCGAGCCTCCTAGAAGATCCAGCGCATGCGCGCGGGGGTGGGGTGGGGGGTGTTGATGGGATAATACCACGCTGGAGCATTCATCACCAATCTATGATGAATTTGCCCCTATATGAATGGACCACAACATTTAGGTTTAAGTCCCAGGACTTCAGCAAGAAGTCTGGGGTGGGGTCCGACATTGTGGCTCAACCTTCCACCAATAACACCTCCGATCCACGTGTTAAAATGTGGCATTAGGGAGCAACAATTCTAAGAAAAATGCCAGACCCAAACATAAGCCAAACTTTAAGGATCAGGTTAGGGCCGAACTAAGAAAACCCAAACCCGAAAGGCTCCAGCCATCCCTAATTATAACCATAATATAAAGACACAGGGAAGATTTGGGGGGGGGGGGGGCAGTTTTTTCATCACGCCCAGTCTAAGTTGTGTGGCATGAACTTGTCATCTATTTTTAATGACACATGTAATTCTTACATACAGTGAGGGACTGGCCCACCAGGGAATCAGAGGATCCTCCGGTTGGCCCGGACTCTGACCCAATAATGGCTTCCAAGACACAGCAGAAGATGCCCCAATCCCTGGACTTGTGGGGTCTATATCCCAAGGCATGAAGGGTGGGATCCCATATAATTGTATCCAAGGCAGAATTCTGTACAATTACCCAGTAAGGGTGGGTGCACCCATAGTCCCCGAAACGTTGCTTCTTGTAATAAATTTCACCTTGGTTCACATCTGAAAGCCTGAAGTGCTGACTGCTTTTCCAATCTATATACATATGTATAGAGAGAGATATAGGGATAAATAGATAGAGTTATTTACTATATCGGGCAATGCCGGGGACTACAGCTAGTATATACAGTATATATATATAATAAAGATTATGGTCTCCCTGTACTTACCTGGGTGTCCTGTGGATATTCTTGTTTCCTTTCACACTCCATGTAATTAGGGAATTTCAATTGTTCACAATGTGATGTCTATAAAGTAAATGAGCACCGACCTTCCTGATCGGTGACCACAGGAAATGCTGACCGTCCAATCACTGGCCTGAGTGTAATGATTGGTCGAGAAGTCATTTCCTGTTAATCAAATGAAAACAGGAAGCTGAGATTGGTGGGAGACCTTGGGATCAGGGAGAAGGTGAAAAATTGAGGTGGATTTTACCCATTGTATTTATATTAACCCTGAAAAATCATATTTTGAGTCCAGCACACGGCAAAAAAGTAAATAGAATAAATATAAAAACACTATTTATTTCATCTTGTTAAAAACTTGTAGCTACCAAAAGACGCGTTTCAGACAAAAGAAATCCTTAGTGATGAAGGCCGGTGGCGTCTGTATCGCGTCTTTTGGTACCTGCGTGTTTTTAACAAGAATAAATTGTCTTTTTATATTTATACAATTTTATTTTTTGCCGTGTGCTGGACTCAAAATATGATTTTTCCGTTTTATTGACTGACCCCGATGCAGGATTTTGTGTGCATCGGCTTGTGCTGCTCGGGATGGAGGCGAGCTGAGAAAAACCTTTTCTGTTTGTTCACTACAATTATTAAAGGGGTGTTCCAGGAATCTGCATAATTCATATACAAATGGGTCAGTAAAATAGAAGCTAATGTGTAATTGTTAGTTGTTATTTAGTATTTTGCTCCCTTTAGCAGAAAAATGCTGCTGACATAGACTGTAATGGAGAATAGAAATGCTCCTGGTCCTTTAATCAGTCCTTTGATTTTCTCCATGCAGAGCAGACACAGGACAGAAGATGCTGCTGGTCACATGTCCACATCACATGTCCTGTATCTGCCTGGGCAGGTCATGTGATCATCACTTAGGTCGTAGTCAGTTGGTTGCGGTGCATCCAGTATGGCCGGTGTGCAGCGATGGCAGTTACACATCATTACTATGGTGACAGCGCAGGACAGTCTCTTACATCATCACTGGGATTAGAGAATAAGTGGAAAAGAGGAATTACTGAGAACTGAGGGATCATGGGACTTGTAGTTTCCAGTGGTGGCCATCTTGGTCATATCTCCACCTACTCCTACTTTAGAAAGCCTATAACATTTTATGAATCCTAAAATCAAACAATTGAAGCTCCATTTTGTGACTAATGACATTGAGTTTTGTTATTTTCATTTATTTATATCATCATTAGTTTTTGTATCAGACGTTCATATTCCCGGAATACCCTTATGAGCCTTTAAAAGTAAAATATTCTAACGACCCCTATTGTTGTTGGTCTATAAAGGAAGTAATTGACTAAGTATATTACATTCTATTATTATATTGTGTTACTAGCGACGGCTTTTATCATTGTTTTTCTATTTGTACTTATTGTCCATGATATACATTGTAATATATTCTCAATATATGTGAAATCCTGAGACAACGGCTCGTGGACGGAGAATTTGGCATTTTACCTCCCGTCCTCCGCCGGTTCAGGTGCGGCTGCTCAGGAAACATTTCCCAAATTTGACAGGAGCCTGAACCAAAAGGATGTGCAGATAGAATCTGGTGCTGACAGCAATTCTAAAACTAATGACTTTATGACTTAGCGCGGTCCATGGGGAGCGCGGTCATCACACAGTCCCAGGGCCCTCAAACGCTTAACAAGTCAACAATAACATTTGAAAATCAATGTGGCCCCTGACAGGAAGCCGATGCTCAGACACGAGAGCCGCTCTGACGAGATGGGATTCTGGGGAAACCTTTAAGTAGCTGCCGATGTGTCCATGGAGCGGCTGCGCTTTGTAGAACATCTCGCAGAAGAATATCATCTATAAAATTCTCGGGGTGGCGAGCAATTCAAACATTATTCATAGTGTAAAATGCATAATAAAGTCCAGTCCATCATCCTGCGGAATAGCAGACACACATCAAAATGCTTAATGGCTCGTAGTGCAACGTATTCATCAAGACAGACGAGTCTAACGCTCCGGCCCGTCATCAGGGTAATTACACGCAAGGCGACGCGCCAGACTCTGCACCCGCCTCACATTAGGGGAGAAATCATTATTATTATTGTTATTATTATTATTTTAGGAATCTTCCAAACATTTTTTTGCTAAATCGTTCTCCTTTCTGCTAAGACACAAGAAGTACATGTAAGGGGGTCCGACCCTAGAGGTATCACTGACCCCGTCATATCAGCGGCCCGACCCTATGTCACACACTAAGGAAGTAACGGACAATAACTTCACTACAAATGGTAACAATAGGCAACTGGATGGTGGTTACACAATAGTCTCATAAAGGCAGATAAAGGGGGGGGGCCCAAAATAAAACCATTGTATGAGCAGTCAGTAAGAGGCTCCTCTGTCCCTGCACAGTAATAACACTTATAGTTACACCCGGGAGTAGGGAAGGGTCTGTAATCTGGGGCTGGAGGGGAATATATAGGAGATGGAGGATAGAAGATAAATATGAAAGATGATAGAGATTTATAGATGATTGATATAAAGGTGCAGGAATTTAAAGCTAGACAGATAGATAGATAGATAGATAGATAGGAGATAGATAGATAGATAGATAGATAGATAGGAGATAGATAGATAGGAGATAGATAGATAGATAGATAGATAGAAGACAGGTAGATAGATAGATAGATAGATAGATAGGAGATAGATAGATAGATAGGAGATAGATAGATAGGAGATAGATAGATAGATAGATAGGAGATAGATAGATAGATAGATAGGAGATAGATAGATAGATAGATAGATAGGAGATAGATAGATAGATAGATAGATAGGAGATAGATAGATAGATAGATAGATAGATAGATAGATAGGAGATAGATAGATAGATAGAAGATAGATAGATAGATAGATAGATAGGAGATAGATAGATAGATAGATAGATAGGAGATAGATAGATAGATAGATAGATAGATAGATAGATAGATAGGAGATAGATAGATAGGAGATAGATAGGAGATAGATAGATAGATAGATAGATAGATAGATAGATAGGAGATAGATAGATAGATAGATAGATAGATAGGAGATAGATAGTTTGATAGATAGATAGATAGAAGATAGATAGATAGGAGATAGATAGATAGATAGATAGATAGATAGATAGATAGATAGATAGGAGATAGATAGGAGATAGATAGATAGATAGATAGGAGATAGATAGATAGATAGATAGATAGATAGATAGATAGATAGGAGATAGATAGATAGATAGGAGATAGATAGGAGATAGATAGATAGATAGATAGATAGATAGATAGGAGATAGATAGATAGATAGATAGATAGATAGATAGATAGATAGATATATAGGAGATAGATAGATAGATAGATAGGAGATAGATAGATAGATAGGAGATAGATAGATAGATAGATAGAGAGATAGAGAGATAGGATATAGATAGGAGATAGATAGATAGATAGGAGATAGATAGATAGATAGATAGGAGACAGATAGATAGATAGATAGATAGATAGATAGATAGATAGATAGATAGGAGATAGATAGATAGATAGATAGATAGATAGATAGGAGATAGATAGATAGATAGAGAGATAGGATATAGATAGGAGATAGATAGATAGATAGATAGATAGATAGATAGATAGATAGATAGGAGATAGATAGATAGATAGGAGACAGATAGATAGATAGATAGATAGATAGATAGATAGATAGGAGATATATAGATAGATAGATAGATAGATAGATAGATAGATAGAAGATAGATAGATAGATAGATAGATAGATAGATAGATAGAAGATAGATAGATAGATAGGAGATAGATAGATAGATAGATAGATAGATAGATAGATAGATAGATAGATAGGAGATAGATAGATAGATATATAGATAGATAGGAGATAGATAGATAGATAGATAGATAGATAGGAGATAGATAGGAGATAGATAGATAGGAGATAGATAGATAGATAGATAGATAGATAGATAGATAGATAGATAGGAGGTAGATAGATAGATAGATAGATAGGAGGTAGATAGATAGATAGATAGGAGATAGATAGATAGATAGATAGATAGATAGATAGATAGGAGATAGATAGATAGATAGATAGATAGGAGATAGATAGATAGATAGGAGATAGATAGATAGATAGATAGATAGGAGATAGATAGATAGATAGGAGATAGATAGATAGATAGATAGATAGATAGATAGATAGATAGATAGATAGATAGGAGATAGATAGATAGGAGATAGATAGATAGATAGGAGATAGATAGATAGATAGATAGATAGATAGATAGATAGATAGATAGGAGATAGATAGGAGATAGATAGATAGGAGATAGATAGATAGATAGGAGATAGATAGATAGATAGGAGACAGATAGATAGATAGATAGATAGGAGATATATAGATAGATAGATAGATAGATAGATAGATAGATAGAAGATAGATAGATAGATAGATAGATAGATAGATAGATAGAAGATAGATAGATAGATAGATAGGAGATAGATAGATAGATAGATAGATAGATAGATAGATAGAAGATAGATAGATAGATATATAGATAGGAGATAGATAGATAGATAGATAGGAGATAGATAGGAGATAGATAGATAGGAGATAGATAGATAGATAGATAGATAGATAGATAGATAGGAGGTAGATAGATAGATAGATAGATAGATAGATAGATAGGAGGTAGATAGATAGATAGATAGGAGATAGATAGATAGATAGATAGATAGATAGATAGGAGATAGATAGATAGATAGGAGATAGATAGATAGATAGATAGGAGATAGATAGATAGATAGATAGATAGGAGATAGATAGATAGATAGGAGATAGATAGATAGATAGATAGATAGAAGATAGATAGATAGGAGATAGATAGATAGATAGGAGATAGATAGATAGATAGATAGATAGATAGATAGATAGATAGATAGATAGATAGGAGATAGATAGGAGATAGATAGATAGGAGATAGATAGATAGATAGATAGATAGATAGGAGATAGATAGATAGATAGATAGATAGATAGATAGATAGATAGGAGATAGATAGATAGATAGGAGATAGATAGATATGCAACACCCTCGCCGATGCAATGGCGAGGTAGTGTTTGCGAATACGTCCCATCTGCATATAACCACATTACACTACATGGTTCTGATAGGACATAGGGGTATTGCAGTGATGAATCCTGTCTGGCAAGGCAGGAGTTAAGTATTTTGTATGATGCAAGATGCTATTGTCCAATGATCTGTGTTACATCCTGTCCTTTGTAAGCTGAGATGTGATTGGAGGAGCAGCCACCACCTGACCAGGGGAGTAACAAGATCCCTGGAAACTTCCAGAAGAAGTTAGTTCTCTCTCAGAAGAGAGTGCAGTGTGAGGAGAGAGTTCACTCTCTCAGATTAGAGACTCAGAGGAGTCTGTGCAGTCAGCACACCAGACCAAGAGCAGGTGAGCCTAGCCCCTGCCTGAAGAGTGAAGCTAATAGCTAGTTAGTGAGAAAAGGGGTATCATCCTACCTTTAAGGGTGATACCTGAAGCAATCCAGGATAAAGCTGAAGCATCCTACAAGGACACAGCTACCTCCCAGCCTGCCCCCTGCCCCCAGGCTGAGAATCCCTCCTGTGGCTCCCTCCAACTTGCATCTCAGCCCTCCACTACTCTGTTAAAGGCACGTTGCTGCGGTTCCTGTCGGTTCCAATAAAGAACTGTAAGTTGTTTTTGTTCAACCTCTGCCTCCGTCTGGTCCCTGCTACTACAACTACCATCATCACGGGCACCCTGTCCACCACACAGAGACTCATACTGTAGACACCAAAGGGTTGCCCCAGGGAGATCCGCTATAGCAGCCTCTCCCTCATCATTTCTTGCCAACACCACCCTGCTGGAGACCTGCCAGGCTGTAGGACAGCCCTCCGGTCCCCATACCAAGCACCGTGACACAAGCGTGCTTAGGCCGCAACCGCCAGCCACTCAGGTACTGCGGGCCCCGGCTGACTCCAGGCCCCGAGAAAGGCTAGGCCCCGGTGGGGGATGTTGCAAGTGGCGTCACGATCACAGCATATATACTTCTGTGCCTTATCCTGGCACTAAAGACTGTACTTTATTAAGAAACAATTGTACTGCCTAACCCTGCTGCCATTCGGGTTTAGGCCCAAGTGACTTTGTGTGTTTCACATTGAACTGTATTACTGCTGCCACGTGCTGTCGAGCTCCGCTCCAGCACTCAAGAGGTTAAACCCTGCAAAGAACTTTGTCAGCTCTGCTACATCCGGCGCTGCTGCGCCTGAAGCATTTACCTCAGAGGCGTGTGGCGCAGCAAGTATTTCCAGCCCGCCAAATCCTCACTGGCAGGAACTCCAGAGTCGTCACTAGGCTCCGCCCCCTGCGCGAGTGGCGCGAAGTACCGTGGAGGAGGAGCTGGAGCGTGTGCGGCCGGCAACGAAGAGGGTTAATCGGCCATCTTGGATTTCGGCGCAGGCCGCGCCTGAAGCCTGCCAGCAGCGTGCGCCTCATCCGGCGCGCGTGTCCTGCGACTGGAGGAGAACACCGCTGAGCATCACCGATCCCCTGCTGCCTGCCGGACATCGGGAACAGAGTCCTTCATGCACCGGAGCTGTCCTGTCACCGCGGCTGATCCTGAGTGAGTACCGCTGGGGAAGTTAAAGGGGGGTAGAGATTGTTTCCGACGCTAGGTTATTGGCTCACCTCCCAGGGAATAGTGACTGTGTCTTAAAGTGCCCACGTCCCATTCTAGCCATCGCCCATAGCAACGGACATTGTGTAACCCTACAGGCTTCCCTCAGCTAGACCAGTCATGTCCGCCCAGGACGAAGATACGGGGCTGGAGCAGGTCCCGTCCCCTGGTCCCTCCTCAGGGTACCGGAGCATGTTAAGTCCTCCAGAGAGTCCCTTCAGCCCTGCTACGGCTAGTGTCCCTGGGACCCCCACCATGATGCCTCTGACTATGCCCTACTATCCGGGGGCCCCCTGGTTACCCCACTACGAGGGAGAATCACACAGTCTCCCTGAATTCAGAGACAAGTTGTTAGCCACCTTGGCCCTGTACCCGTTCACAGAGGAACAGAAAGTGGGCATCCTAACCGGGCAGTTGAAAGGACCGGCTCTCCGGGACGTCAAGTCTTGGCCCCGAGAACAGTGTCAGAATGTGGTCCAAATTCTTGATAGGTTGCGCAACACCTTTGACAAGTGTACTGCCTCAGAGTTGAAGCAGCAATTCTTCGGGAAAAGACAGAAGCCCCAAGAGTCCCTCCGAGACTTTGCCCTCTCCCTACAGGAGACATGGAAGGCCATAACCCGTCTTGATCCCAAAGACGCTGAAACCTCTGACCAAACCCTGAGGGAACAATTCATTAATGGACTTGTTGATAGAAATCAAAGGTGTCAACTAAAGATCATCTCTTCTCAACATGCCCAGGCCTCCTTTCTTGAGTTTAAGGAAATTGCCATTGACATATTAGGGGACCGACCGCCTACTGGACCGCAGAAAGAGCCTGAATCCGTGGAAATGGAGGAATCTGCTCTAGCTTGCCATCCAACGCAGTCGACATCACCTACTCCTGCGGCTACGGAAGTCGCTGACTTAGCAGGACAGGTCTCTAATCTGGCAGACACCCTGCATAAAATACTCGATCGGTTGACCCAGTTGGAAGTGACTGTCTCCGCCATGAGGAGGAAACCTCCAGAGAACTCTGTACGGTCAGCTACCCCTCGTGACTCCCCAGCCAAACAGCGCCCAAGGGAAGCGAAGTCGTTAAGCACCTGGAGTCAGAAGGGACCCCGCCAGCGGTGCAGTTACTGCCGTAAATATGGGCATGAAGAGGATGGATGTCGTCAGTTAAACGACAAACCCTTGGAGCTAAGGGACGACCTCCAAGGGAAGAACATGTAAGTCCCCGAGATGCCAACTGGATGCCCAGGTTCGTGGGGACTCGCCCCATGGTTCATGTAACCATCAACGGAGTTACCCTACCGGCCTTAATTGATACCGGCTCTCAAGTGACCACCCTCCGGAGTGCTGCCTTCGAGAAATGCCGAGGAGAAGCATCCTTAGTCCAGCCTCCCAAGGCTTACTTGAACATTATTGCTACGAACGGAAAACCCGTTCCCATCCGCGGCTACTGGGAGCCCACGCTAACCATTGGAGACACTGAGTTAACCAGACAGGGCGTAGTGGTGACGAGAGTGCCCGAAAACGGTAACTTCTCCCTGGTACTGGGTACCAATGTCCTCCGCAACTGCTACCCTGAAGTGCTGAAGGCTCTCCACGACTCCCTGCCAACAGTGCCCAACGGTTCCCGGAAGGTAATTCAGGAGACTATGCAGGTTCTAGCGGCGCAACAGAAGTTTTCTGGCCCTAATGGTGAAATCTGCAGAGCCCGGATCAAGGATCCCCAACCTGTTCGCCTTCAACCTGGGACTGAGACGTTAGTATGGTGTCGAGCCTGCATGGGCGTCCAAGGTCAAGACTACCAGGCGATAGTAGAACCTCTACCAGCTGATGAAGACCTGCCCATTCTAGCCGCCCGGAGCCTAGTCACTGTATCCCGAGGACAAGTACCCATTCGACTACTAAATGTGGGAGACTCCCCAGTGGATCTGAGAAAGTACCAAGCCGTAGCCACTCTCTTCAGCGTCCATCCTGAAGACTTGGTGGAAACCTCTCTGTCTGCCTCCCAACAGTTGGAACTGAAGCAAAGTGCTGAAGGTGAGCCTGCTGAGCAATCCTGGTGGCTTGAACTCAATATTGGAGACGACGATTTTACTCCTGCAGACCAAGTACAAGGTGTCCTGGATGTCGTTATGAAGCACCACCAGGCCTTCAGCAAACACCCACTGGATTTTTGGCAGACTACCCTGATCCAACATACCATCCCTACTGGCTCTCATCCCCCTATCAAGGAGCGATACCGGCCCATACCTCCAGCCCGCTATCAAGAGGTGAAGAAGCTGGTACAAGAGATGAAGACAGCCAATGTTATCCGGGAAAGTCACAGCCCATGGGCTGCCCCGCTGGTCCTTGTGAAAAAGAAGGATGGAACCCTTTGATTCTGTGTTGACTATAGGAAGATCAACAATATCACCCACAAGGACGCCTATCCTCTGCCTCGAATCGAGGAATCCCTCGCAGCCCTAGGGTCAGCTGCCTACTTCTCTACCCTGGACCTGACCAGTGGCTACTGGCAAGTGGCCATGGCGCCGGAAGACAGAGAGAAGACGGCTTTCACCACCCCAATGGGCCTGTTCGAGTTCAACAACATGCCGTTCGGGCTATGCAACGCCCCAGGCACATTTCAACGGCTGATGGAGAGATGTTTGGGTCATCGCAACTTCGAGACCGTCCTGCTATATTTGGACGACATCATCATCTACTCCAAGACTTATGAAGACCACCTCCACCATCTGGCTGAAGTCTTCCAAATCCTGACCCAACATGGGTTGAAGGTCAAGCCATCCAAGTGCCACCTGCTACAACCTAGCGTCAAGTACCTGGGACATGTGGTGAGCGCTCATGGAATTGAGCCAGATCCAGAGAAGATTGCAGCTGTCCACGACTGGCCTACCCCATCAACCGTACGGGACATCAAAAGCTTCCTGGGATTTGCCAGTTATTACAGGCGTTTCATCCCGAAGTTTGCCCAGCTGGCGGCTCCCCTGCAAGAGCTTCTAAGGGGCCTGCCAAAAGAGAGCCAACGTTCCCGAGTAGCCATTGAGTGGACGGCCGAACGAGAAGCTGCCTTCCAGATGCTCAAGCAACGGTTGACTGAGCCCCCGGTGTTGGGATATCCAGACTATAGTCTGCCTTTCACCCTATACACTGATGCCAGCAAGCAAGGCCTAGGGGCGGTATTATCCCAGCTCCAAAACGGAACTGAAAGGGTCATAGCCTACGCCAGCCGTTCCCTCCGAGAACCGGAGCAAAACGACCAGAACTACAGTTCCTTCAAGTTGGAGTTCCTGGCGTTAGTCTGGGCTGTGACCGAAAAGTTCAAGGACTACCTAGCTGCATCATCTTTCACTGTCTTCACAGACAATAATCCTTTGGCACATCTGAACACCGCTCGTCTTGGAGCACTGGAACAACGGTGGGCCTCCCGACTTGCCAATTTCAACTTTACCATCAAGTACCGGGCTGGCAAGACCAATGACAACGCCGACGCTCTGTCCCGTCTCCCTGACCAGTGGGAGGGACCCTCCACAGATGCTCAGTGGGAAGATGTCGAGATGCCAGCATTCTATGCCCGGTTTGTGCGTCAAGATGCCCAGAGAGTTTACTCCCTACCGACAGAGGCAGCGCCAGCTACTCCTCAAGAAGAGTCAGAGCCCCCTGCGGAAAAGGACCTCCGGATAAGTCTTCAGGCGGATAGCCGCGCCATAGGAGAAGTAATGGACTATCTCTCTAGTGGGCGAGTGCCTGAAAGAATCCGGCGCAGAAGAGCTGATGGAGAACTGTCTCAATTGTGGCGCCAGAGAAAGACTCTGAGCATGCACCAGGGTCTGCTAAAGAGAAGAACTCTGGACCCTATCACTTATGACCGGCTGTACCAGGTGTGATTCCCAGGAGGGACGCCAAGATAGTACTGGAAATGTACCATGACCAGTCCGGACACTTTGGCGCTCAGAAGACTGAAGCCACCCTCCGACGGCGATTCTTCTGGGTCAACATGAAGTCCGACATTGAAGCCTGGTGTCGAGAATGCCCAGCCTGCGCCATCGCTCGAGGAGAGCGACACAATCAAAGGGCCCCTCTACGTCCCATTGTGAGCCAACGGCCCTTGGAGATCCTGGCATTGGACCACGTGAAGTTGGAGCCCAGCAGATCCGGTCACAGTTATGCTCTTACTATCATCGACCACTATACCAAATTTGTGGTTGCAGTACCTGTCAGAGACCTGTCTGCAAGGACCACCGCAGCGGCCCTGTGGAAGAGCTTCATCCTCCCCTATGGCTGTCCGGACCAGATCCTTACAGACCAAGGAACAGCATTTGAGTCCCAAGTCTTCCAGGAGCTGTGCACCCTATATGGCTGCAAGAAGCTGAGGACCACAGCTTATCATCCCCAAGGCAACGGGCTGTGTGAAAAGATGAATCAGACTCTAATCAATATGCTGAGGACTCTGACCCCTGCAAAAAGGGCTGACTGGCCAAAACTATTGCCCGAATTAGTGTACCTGTACAACAATACCACTCATTGCTCCACAGGATACACCCCGTATTATCTGATGTTCGGGAGACACGGCCATCTCCCTGCGGATATGACCTGGGACATGGAGTCCCCTGATTCCCAGTCTTTACTCCCCCAGACTGACTGGGTTCACGAACACCAGAGGCGCCTGGCGGATGCCAGAGAAGTTGTGGATCTGCGGTTGGAAGAGGCCCGGGAGAAACAAAAAAGGGACTTCGATCGTAATGCCTGTGCTGAGCCTTTTGCCCCAGGAGATCGAGTGTGGCTGCGCAACAACCATCCTACCAGTAAGCTAGATGGGCGTTGGGAGCGTGAGCCATACCTAGTTAGGGACAGTCTCTCCCCTGAAGTCTACGAGATTTCAAGAGGAGACCGTCCACCACTCCGGGTACATAGGAACCGGCTGAAGAGATGTCTTCGTCCTTTTGCCCCTATGTCTACACCTCTCACCTCGACCCCCAACTTACAGACCTCCTTGTGTTCGCCTACCCCCAGTTTCTTGGAACTTGTGACTGTGCCTCAATTCTGTTTTGTTTCCACTCCAGTAAGAGGTACCCCAGAGAGACCATCATCCCCACCGCAGTCTCCAATACTGCTGCCTGTGGAGGATGATCCGGCTCCACTGTCTGCAACCCCTGAAACATCAGAGCCAGCTGAGACTCCGACTCCAGCGCCTGAATCAGAGGACGACGATGAGGAGATTGTTATCTTCTCCCAGCCGGAACTGCGGAGGTCTCAAAGGGAGACAAAAGGTAAAGCTCCTGCGTACCTGCAGGAGTATCAGCTGGTGTCACGCAGAAGGAGGAGGCAGGTACGTTTTTCTGACACCGAAGTACTTACCACCGAAGAAGATGCTGAGTAACCCCTGAAGGGCTGTAGCCCACTCCAGGTACTGTACTGTGTACATATTGTATATTTCTGTCCTATACCCCAAAGAGCCAGAGACTTTCCTGAGACTCCTACCCTTATTTATCTCAGTCAAGAGACATACCTTGAACTGATTATTGTCCTGTGCTATGATAGCACCCTTCCTCTGCCACAGCAGAGAATTCTTCAAAGGACTCTGTCCCTCTACACATAGAGGAGACCCTTTGTTTCTCAGTGCACTTTTCCCCACCTCAAGGGCTGTACCCAGAAGATGGACTTTGTCATTAGAGACCTTCTGAGAGACTTTTGCCAGATACTCCAGGGAAAAGTTGCTATTGCTATTGACTACTATATTGCACTTAATGCCTTCCTTCTAGGTACGGACGTTATGCTTGCACTTTTTATGCCTTTTCTTTGCAGGAAAAGAGACATTTACTATCGCGCTACCCTGAGTAGCCTATCCACCTCTGTAACGTTTGTAACGTTTTAAGATGTGTACCCATTGGGCTCCTAAGCCAATGTGATCTTAACCTGTTTGCACACTGTCATATATGCCAGTAGTCTGCATTAACCCTTTCATAGGCTTTTCAGGTTGTAGTGTGGCTGTGTCGGACCGTCTTTTTGTGTAAAACACTGACCGCTACCTGATCCCTCAAACTGAAGTTTGCACATGGGGGTAGTCCGTAAACTGCGGGTCTTTAGGGGACCGGGGGTGTTACAGAGCTAGCACCTGGATGCCACCCATACATGGGTAAGGATGCCAGTCAGGAGGTACTTGTGTCGCATATGCTAACGCAATGCAGATAGACACCTTATATAATTGCCGCCAGGGAAGAAGTGTTGATACAACAAATATACAGGCCTTGGTGCAAGGAGTGGATTACAGGACATGACACCACACCTTTCCTACTGTACAGTTCGGTTTAATGGCGTCTGCGACCAACTGTCATACAGCTACATGTTTTGTCTTAGTCCGACACCAACCCAGGTGCCTGTCTCCAGGACCATGGGCGGTTTGTCCCTAAACCTCACATAGCCTGCACTTCCCAGAAGTGCCCTTAGCCCCCTCTGTGCCCCAAACCATCTGTAGTCGAGCCGAGGGCGGCTCTTTCAATTGCCCCCGGGGTATGCAACACCCTCGCCGATGCAATGGCGAGGTAGTGTTTGCGAATACGTCCCATCTGCATATACCCACATCACACTACATGGTTCTGATAGGACATAGGGGTATTGCAGTGGTGAATCCTGTCTGGCAAGGCAGGAGTTAAGTATTTTGTATGATGCAAGATGCTATTGTCCAATGATCTGTGTTACATCCTGTCCTTTGTAAGCTGAGATGTGATTGGAGGAGCAGCCACCACCTGACCAGGGGAGTAACAAGATCCCTGGAAACTTCCAGAAGAAGTTAGTTCTCTCTCAGAAGAGAGTGCAGTGTGAGGAGAGAGTTCAGAGGAGTCTGTGCAGTCAGCACACCAGACCAAGAGCAGGTGAGCCTAGCCCCTGCCTGAAGAGTGAAGCTAATAGCTAGTTAGTGAGAAAAGGGGTATCATCCTACCTTTAAGGGTGATACCTGAAGCAATCCAGGATAAAGCTGAAGCATCCTATTAGGACACAGCTACCTCCCAGCCTGCCCCCTGCCCCCAGGCTGAGAATCCCTCCTGTGGCTCCCTCCAACTTGCATCTCAGCCCTCCACTACTCTGTTAAAGGCACGTTGCTGCGGTTCCTGTCGGTTCCAATAAAGAACTGTAAGTTGTTTTTGTTCAACCTCTGCCTCCGTCTGGTCCCTGCTACTACAACTACCATCATCACCGGCACCCTGTCCACCACACAGAGACTCATACTCTAGACACCAAAGGGTTGCCCCAGGGAGATCCGCTATAGCAGCCTCTCCCTCATCATTTCTTGCCAACACCACCCTGCTGGAGACCTGCCAGGCTGTAGGACAGCCCTCCGGTTCCCCCGTACCAAGCACCGTGACAATAGCGTGCTTAGGCCGCAACCGCCAGCCACTCCGGTACCGCGGGCCCCGGCTGACTCCAGGCCCCAAGAAAAGGCTAGGCCCCGGTGGGGGATGTTGCAGATAGATAGATAGATAGATGGATAGATAGATAGATAGAGAGATAGGATATAGATAGGAGATAGATAGATAGATAGATAGATAGATAGGAGATAGATAGATAGATAGATAGGAGATAGATAGATAGATAGATAGATAGATAGATAGATAGATAGATAGGAGACAGATAGATAGGAGATATATAGATAGATAGATAGATAGATAGATAGATAGATAGATAGATAGGAGATAGATAGATAGGAGATAGATAGATAGATAGGAGACAGATAGATAGATAGATAGATAGATAGATAGATAGATAGATAGGAGATATATAGATAGATAGATAGATAGATAGGAGATAGATAGATAGGAGATAGATAGATAGATAGATAGATAGATAGGAGATAGATAGATAGGAGACAGATAGATAGATAGATAGATAGATAGATAGATAGATAGAAGATAGATAGATAGATAGATAGATAGATAGATAGATAGATAGATAGGAGATAGATAGATAGATAGATAGATAGATAGGAGATAGATAGATAGATAGGAGATAGATAGATAGATAGATAGATAGATAGGAGATAGATAGATAGATAGGAGATAGATAGATAGGAGATAGATAGATAGATAGATAGATAGATAGATAGATAGATAGGAGATAGATAGATAGATAGATAGATAGATAGATAGATAGATAGATAGGAGATAGATAGATAGATAGGAGATAGATAGAGAGATAGATAGATAGATAGATAGATAGATAGATAGATAGGAGATAGATAGACAGATAGATAGATAGATAGGAGATAGATAGATAGATAGATAGATAGGAGATAGACAGATAGATAGATAGATAGATAGATAGGAGATAGATAGGAGATAGATAGATAGAGAGATAGATAGATAGATAGATAGGAGATAGATAGATAGATAGATAGGAGATAGATAGATAGATAGGAGATAGATAGATAGATAGATAGAAGATAGATAGATAGATAGATAGATAGATATATAGATAGATAGGAGATAGATAGATAGATAGATAGATAGATAGATAGATAGATAGGAGATAGATAGATAGATAGATAGATAGATAGGAGATAGATAGATAGATAGATAGATAGATAGATAGGAGATAGATAGATAGATAGATAGATAGATAGATAGATAGATAGATAGGAGATAGATAGATAGAAGATAGATAGATAGATAAATAGATAGATAGATAGATAGATAGATAGAAGATAGATAGGAGATAGATAGATAGATAGAAGATAGATAGGAGATAGATAGATAGATAGATAGATAGAAGATAGATAGGAGATAGATAGATAGATAGATAGATAGATAGATAGATAGAAGATAGATAGATAGATAGATAGATAGATAGATAGATAGATCGATAGATAGATAGGAGATAGATAGGAGATAGATAGATAGATAGATAGATAGATGGATAGGAGATAGATAGATAGGAGATAGATAGATAGATAGATAGATAGATAGATAGGAGATAGATAGATAGGAGATAGATAGGAGATAGATAGATAGATAGATAGATAGATAGATAGATAGATAGATAGATAGATAGATAGATAGATAGGAGATAGATAGATAGGAGATAGATAGATAGATAGATAGATAGGAGATAGATAGGAGATAGATAGATAGATAGATAGATAGATAGATAGGAGATAGATAGGAGATAGATAGATAGATAGATAGATAGATAGATAGATAGATAAGAAATACACAAATTATAGCAGATAGATAACTAGGCAGATGATAGATAAGAAGCATCTGCACTCGGGAGCAACATATCCTCTGCCCACAAAAGTTCACATGCAGGGCCCCTTGAGGACAGGGGCCTGGGACAAATGCCCAGTTTTCCACCCCCTAACACCGGCCATGCAACAAGGCAACAGTTTACAAAAAGAACGGAGTAACTTCACAGAGCAAAGTCCTTGTATCACTCAGTGATTTGCAGAATTGATATCCCAGTGGCACATGACTCCATCGCTGCTCCCTACTTCCCCGCGCCAGCAACAATCGCAGGTGTTACCAGCAGGGGGTGAGCCGAACACCAAACCTGAACCTGGACTTGTGGTTGGAGTCTGGGTTTGGGAACCCGCAATGTCCAGTATCAGTAATCCCTATAACGGGAGTCCCTGGTCACATGCAGCTCGATGGACCAGTAGTCCCAGGAGGAGCCGCTCTCTCAGGACATCTCTGTGCCATTCGTCTGGTGTCATCTCTTGTACATTTTCTTAATCATTAGGTAATTGTGCGCAGTCTCTGTGGACTCATGGCTGCTGCCTGGCTCCTGTGTATACGTCCTGCTATACGGGTCTCCCATGGACATTGCTTTCCCATTTCACAGGACACAAGGTGATTAGTGATTAGACTTCTACATGAGGCCCTTGTCTATAAATACATAAATGTGTTCACTTATACATATTTATATAATAAGACACATTTATATACACACATACAGTCCTACACTCATATACATTTATATACACTCACCGGCCACTTTATTAGGTGCACCTGTCCAACTGCTCGTTAACACTTAATTTCTAATCAGCCAATCACATGGCGGCAGTGCATTTAGGCATGTAGACATGGTCAAGACAATCTCCTGCAGTTCTCCCGAGCATCAGTATGGGGAAGAAAGGTGATTTGTGGCCTTTGAACGTGGCATGGTTGTTGGTGCCAGAAGGGCTGGTCTGAGTATTTCAGAAACTGCTGATCTACTGGGATATTCACACACAACCATCTCTAGGGTTTACAGAGAATGGTCCGAAAAAGAAAAAACATCCAGTGAGCGGCAGTTCTGTGGGCGGAAATGCCTTCTTGATGCCAGAGGTCAGAGGAGAATGGGCAGACTGGTTCGAGCTGATAGAAAGGCAACAGTGACTCAAATCGCCACCCGTTACAACCAAGGTAGGCAGAAGAGCATCTCTGAACGCACAGTACGTCCAACTTTGAGGCAGATGGGCTACAGCAGCAGAAGACCACACCGGGTGCCACTCCTTTCAGCTAAGAACAGGAAACTGAGGCTACAATTTGCACAAGCTCATGGAAATTGGACAGTAGAAGATTGGAAAAACGTTGCCTGGTCTGATGAGTCTCGATTTCTGCTGCGACATTCGGATGGTAGGGTCAGAATTTGGCGTCAACAACATGAAAGCATGGATCCATCCTGCCTTGTATCAGCGGCTCAGGCTGGTGGTGGTGGTGTCATGGATCCATCCTGCCTTGTATCAGCGGGTTAGGCTGGTGGTGGTGGTGTCATGGATCCATCCTGCCTTGTATCAGCGGCTCAGGCTGGTGGTGGTGGTGTCATGGATCCATCCTGCCTTGTATCAGCGGCTCAGGCTGGTGGTGGTGGTGTCATGGATCCATCCTGCCTTGTATCAGCGGCTCAGGCTGGTGGTGGTGGTGTCATGGATCCATCCTGCCTTGTATCAGCGGGTCAGGCTGGTGGTGGTGGTGTCATGGATCCATCCTGCCTTGTATCGGCGGCTCAGGCTGGTGGTGGTGGTGTCATGGATCCATCCTGCCTTGTATCAGCGGGTCAGGCTGGTGGTGGTGGTGTCATGGATCCATCCTGCCTTGTATCAGCGGCTCAGGCTGGTGGTGGTGGTGTCATGGATCCATCCTGCCTTGTATCAGCGGGTCAGGCTGGTGCTGGTGGTGTCATGGATCCATCCTGCCTTGTATCAGCGGGTCAGGCTGGTAGTGGTGGTGTCATGGATCCATCCTGCCTTGTATCAGCGGGTCAGGCTGGTGGTGGTGGTGTCATGGATCCATCCTGCCTTGTATCAGCGGGTCAGGCTGGTGGTGGTGGTGTCATGGATCCATCCTGCCTTGTATCAGCGGCTCAGGCTGGTGGTGGTGGTGTCATGGATCCATCCTGCCTTGTATCAGCGGCTCAGGCTGGTGCTGGTGGTGGTGTCATGGATCCATCCTGCCTTGTATCAGCGGGTCAGGCTGGTGGTGGTGGTGTCATGGATCCATCCTGCCTTGTATCAGCGGGTCAGGCTGGTGGTGGTGGTGTCATGGATCCATCCTGCCTTGTATCAGCGGCTCAGGCTGGTGGTGGTGGTGTCATGGATCCATCCTGCCTTGTATCAGCGGGTCAGGCTGGTGGTGGTGGTGTCATGGATCCATCCTGCCTTGTATCAGCGGCTCAGGCTGGTGGTGGTGGTGTCATGGATCCATCCTGCCTTGTATCAGCGGGTCAGGCTGGTGGTGGTGGTGTCATGGATCCATCCTACCTTGTATCAGCGGCTCAGGCTGGTGGTGGTGGTGTCATGGATCCATCCTGCCTTGTATCAGCGGCTCAGGCTGGTGGTGGTGGTGTCATGGATCCATCCTGCCTTGTATCAGCGGCTCAGGCTGGTGGTGGTGGTGGTGTCATGGATCCATCCTGCCTTGTATCAGCGGCTCAGGCTGGTGGTGCTGGTGTCATGGATCCATCCTGCCTTGTATCAGCGGCTCAGGCTGGTGCTGGTGGTGTCATGGATCCATCCTGCCTTGTATCAGCGGGTCAGGCTGGTGGTGGTGGTGTCATGGATCCATCCTGCCTTGTATCAGCGGCTCAGGCTGGTGGTGGTGGTGTCATGGATCCATCCTGCCTTGTATCAGCGGCTCAGGCTGGTGCTGGTGGTGTCATGGATCCATCCTGCCTTGTATCAGCGGCTCAGGCTGGTGGTGGTGGTGTCATGGATCCATCCTGCCTTGTATCAGCGGGTCAGGCTGGTGGTGCTGGTGTCATGGATCCATCCTGCCTTGTATCAGCGGCTCAGGCTGGTGGTGGTGGTGTCATGGATCCATCCTGCCTTGTATCAGCGGCTCAGGCTGGTGGTGGTGGTGTCATGGATCCATCCTGCCTTGTATCAGCGGGTCAGGCTGGTGGTGGTGGTGTCATGGATCCATCCTGCCTTGTATCAGCGGGTCAGGCTGGTGCTGGTGGTGTCATGGATCCATCCTGCCTTGTATCAGCGGGTCAGGCTGGTGGTGCTGGTGTCATGGATCCATCCTGCCTTGTATCAGCGGCTCAGGCTGGTGGTGCTGGTGTCATGGATCCATCCTGCCTTGTATCAGCGGCTCAGGCTGGTGGTGGTGGTGTCATGGATCCATCCTGCCTTGTATCAGCGGCTCAGGCTGGTGGTGGTGGTGTCATGGATCCATCCTGCCTTGTATCAGCGGCTCAGGCTGGTGGTGGTGGTGTCATGGATCCATCCTGCCTTGTATCAGCGGGTCAGGCTGGTGGTGGTGGTGTCATGGATCCATCCTGCCTTGTATCAGCGGGTCAGGCTGGTGGTGCTGGTGTCATGGATCCATCCTGCCTTGTATCAGCAGCTCAGGCTGGTGGTGGTGGTGTCATGGATCCATCCTGCCTTGTATCAGCGGGTCAGGCTGGTGGTGGTGGTGTCATGGATCCATCCTGCCTTGTATCAGCGGGTCAGGCTGGTGGTGGTGGTGTCATGGATCCATCCTGCCTTGTATCAGCGGGTCAGGCTGGTGGTGGTGGTGTCATGGATCCATCCTGCCTTGTATCAGCGGGTCAGGCTGCTGGTGGTGGTGTCATGGATCCATCCTGCCTTGTATCAGCGGGTCAGGCTGGTGGTGCTGGTGTCATGGATCCATCCTGCCTTGTATCAGCGGGTCAGGCTGGTGGTGGTGGTGTCATGGATCCATCCTGCCTTGTATCAGTGGGTCAGGCTGGTGCTGGTGGTGTCATGGATCCATCCTGCCTTGTATCAGCGGGTCAGGCTGGTGGTGGTGGTGTCATGGATCCATCCTGCCTTGTATCAGCGGGTCAGGCTGGTGGTGGTGTCATGGATCCATCCTGCCTTGTATCAGCAGCTCAGGCTGGTGGTGGTGTCATGGATCCATCCTGCCTTGTATCAGCGGGTCAGGCTGGTGGTGCTGGTGTCATGGATCCATCCTGCCTTGTATCAGCGGCTCAGGCTGGTGGTGGTGGTGTCATGGATCCATCCTGCCTTGTATCAGCGGGTCAGGCTGGTGGTGCTGGTGTCATGGATCCATCCTGCCTTGTATCAGCGGCTCAGGCTGGTGGTGGTGGTGTCATGGATCCATCCTGCCTTGTATCAGCGGCTCAGGCTGGTGGTGGTGGTGTCATGGATCCATCCTGCCTTGTATCAGCGGCTCAGGCTGGTGGTGGTGGTGTCATGGATCCATCCTGCCTTGTATCAGCGGGTCAGGCTGGTGGTGGTGGTGTCATGGATCCATCCTGCCTTGTATCAGCGGCTCAGCCTGGTGCTGGTGGTGTCATGGATCCATCCTGCCTTGTATCAGCGGGTCAGGCTGGTGGTGGTGGTGTCATGGATCCATCCTGCCTTGTATCAGCGGCTCAGGCTGGTGGTGGTGGTGTCATGGATCCATCCTGCCTTGTATCAGCGGGTCAGGCTGGTGGTGGTGGTGTCATGGATCCATCCTGCCTTGTATCAGCAGGTCAGGCTGGTGGTGGTGGTGTCATGGATCCATCCTGCCTTGTATCAGCGGGTCAGGCTGGTGGTGGTGGTGTCATGGATCCATCCTGCCTTGTATCAGCGGGTCAGGCTGGTGGTGGTGGTGTCATGGATCCATCCTGCCTTGTATCAGCGGGTCAGGCTGGTGGTGGTGGTGTCATGGATCCATCCTGCCTTGTATCAGCGGCTCAGGCTGGTGGTGGTGGTGTCATGGATCCATCCTGCCTTGTATCAGCGGGTCAGGCTGGTGGTGGTGGTGTCATGGATCCATCCTGCCTTGTATCAGCGGCTCAGGCTGGTGGTGGTGGTGTCATGGATCCATCCTGCCGTGTATCAGCGGGTCAGGCTGGTGGTGGTGGTGTCATGGATCCATCCTGCCTTGTATCAGCGGCTCAGGCTGGTGGTGGTGGTGTCATGGATCCATCCTGCCTTGTATCAGCGGGTCAGGCTGGTGCTGGTGGTGTCATGGTGTCTTTGGGCCCCTTGGTACAACGCCACAGCCTACCTGAGTATTGTTGCTGCCCATGTCCATCCCTTTATGAGCACAATGTACCCTGTAACATCTGATGGCTACTTTCAGCAGGATAATGCGCCATGTCATAAAGCTGGAATCATCTCAGACTGGTTTCTTGAACATGACAATGAGGTCACTGGACACAAATGGCTCCACAGTCACCAGATCTCAATCCAATAGAGCATCTTTGGGATGTGGTGGAACGGGAGATTCGCATCATGGATGTGCAGCCGACAAATCTGCGGCAACTGTGTGATACCATCATGTCACTATGGAGCAAAATCTCTGAGGAGCTTCCAGCACCTTGTTGTATCTATGCCACGAAGAATTGAGGCAGTTCTGAAGGCAAAAGGGGGTCCAACCCGTTACTAGCATGGTGTACCTAATAAAGTGGCCGGTGAGTGTATATAGTTCTCCACTCATATACATTCATACACTTATACATACAGTATATACACATCTTATACAAAAATACAGTGTATATACATTATATATATATGCATATTATATTATATTATTACACATATAGCATATACACCCATACATACAGTATCATATACAGACAGGTGAGAGATTCCTGATGCTGCCGTCCCTTCCCCCCACTTTTATCACCTGTGCTGCCGGCTCAGGTGTGTACTGTGGAAGATGCGCTCTGTTACATACATATTGGGGCAAATTTACTTACCCGGCCCATTCGCGATCCAGCGGCGCGTTCTCTGCTCTGGATTCGGGTCCGGCCAGGATTCATGAAGGCAGTTCCTCCGCCGTCCACCAGGTGGCGCTGCTGCGCTGAAAGTCATCTCATCGCGCCGGAATGCACCACCTCGGACCATGTGAAGGTAAGCGCTCCCCAAGCGACACTTTTTCGGTTTTTAAATGCGGCGGTTTTTCCGAATACGTCGGGTTTTCGTTCGGCCACGCCCCCCGATTTCCGTCGCGCGCATGCCGGCGCCGATGCGCCACAATCCGATCGCGTGCGCCACAATCCCGGGGCAATTCAGGTACAATCGGCGCAAATCGGAAATATTCGGGTAACACGTCGGGAAAACGCGAATCAGGCCCTTAGTAAATGACCCCCATTATGCTGTACATTCTGCACATCCTCCATTCTTTAGTGTGGGAGGTTGGGTAGCTGGGCCCCCTGGCACCGTGGGCCCCATAGAAGCTGCCATGACTGCTTCCCCTGTAGTTATGTCCCCGTTGAAATGCAGATGTTAATAATACTTTCTCTGACAGCTCAGACCATTAGCTTTTGGCAGGTCCGTACTTTTGGTGGGCACTTTATACATTGACATAAGTGTTGGGCGGATCCAGGAGGTGGTGGGGTCTTGTCATCGGACTGAGCTATTGCGATGCCAAATGCTCTAATCAGGGCTGAGATGATCAGTGATTAAGGTTACAAAACACATTCCCTTTAAGGACTGAGATTAAAATTGGTTTAGAAAAACAGTTACATTTTTCAAAAAAACAGCGTCCAAGGATTGTCCAAGGATTGTCCAAGGATTGTCCAAGGATTGTCCAAGAATTGTCCAAGGATTGTTCCTGCTCATAGCGGTTACGGCTGAGTTGTAATTACACGTATCTGTAGACAGGCTTGCGACTGAGCGGTGATCAGGGGGTTAAGCCTACTCCTGCTTTCCTATCTGAATATGCCAGTCTATAATACGGGTCCCCTACCAGGCGCGGCGGAATAGATGGAGGGCGTAGGCACCTTTGGCGCTCTGCTTCGGTCTGTTCTGCTTTTGGAGATGTTCAATTAAAATTCCCATCACAAATTCTATTAGATTTTGGTGTTGGTATTCCAGAAATGCATTTTACTCGATGTCACTGCATTATAACCTATATTTAATTTTGGAGCATCAGATTTTCCCCCATAACATATCTAATTTCTTTTCCCAAATATTTACTTTTGGCTTCAAATATCTTGTATTTCCATTTAGAAAAGGTAGAGTGTAAAGAAGTGGATGCGAGGACCAGACATTTCCACCCAACACCTCAAATCCGAGCACAAACAAAGTATTGCACTTTCATTAACACTATCCAAGATCCTCAGGTGGCGCTGCGCACCTCTCCACGCGCTGCCGAGGAGTAAATCTCAAGCGCCATGTGCAGAGGAAAGCCCCGGGAAAATATTGACTAAGGATGAATTCACATGGACACTTCCCCAACAAAGATGGAGCCGGAGTCTCCCTGTGTCCAGGTCTGTGTCCTCTGAAGCTACGAATAACAACATGTGCTACTATGTGTCCATATGGAGAGAAATCCAACCAGAAAGATGGCCGCCTGGATAAGGACTAATAGGGTCTGATGGTCTCCCCGGGACCGGTCATAGGATTATGATTAATAAGAAGCTATAGCTGCAGATCCCAGAAACAAAGGGAGAAAGGTTTATTTTTCGCAAAACATCTAGAGAAGTAAATTCGGCACAAATCTGCCATTTCTACGCACCAAAGCAAATCCAAAACTTTTCTGCTTAGGAGCAGCTGGACTGTGGAAAAAGGGTTTATAGTTCAACCCCTTAATGCATCATGTACGTCCTTATGGCGCAGAGGATGTATGAAGAGGGGTCATGAGGTGAGCCCTCTATACGCGTGGTGGGTGCAGGCAACACCCTCTACTGGCACCCGAGATTGGTGATGGGATCAATCGCGTGTGTTAACCATTTATCTGCAATCAAATCTGCGCAGGCAGGTAAATACTGGCATCGGGTGGGCTCCACCATCTTGGATGGGATCGCTGCTCTCTTTGACCAAAACGGGGAGCAACGATCCGTTCCCATTCTAGACCGGTGCCTGAATGACACTCCAGGACCATTTGACAGGATCTATAACAGTTAGGCAGACAGTTGTCCATAGAGAACTCTATGTATTCTGTGATACTGTGGTATTGGAGTACATGGTCGGATCGATCAGACCCCCAAGGGCTAAAGTACCCTAAGGCTCCAAGCACACTGGCCGATACACAGGAACACATTCTGCGGGCGGCTCTCAGTCTCCATTGATGTCTATGGCGCCCGGTCACAATGCGGGGAGTACACGTTGTTTCACCACAACATAACTGTGCACAGAAATATATAAAACACGTCCTATATTCCGCTATGCGCAGCCGTATACTCGCCACGGGCCGTACAGCCATACGATCCTGTGCATGGAGCTTTAGAGGTCTAAAAAGCAGTAAATAAAAAAGCTTAAAAAGAAAGAAAAAAATCAAAAAGCATAAAAATTCTAATCACCCCCAAAAACAGATAAAAAATATAAACAAATAAAATCATAAATATGTAAGGTATCGACACGTCCCAAAAGTCCTGATGATCTATCAACAAAAAAAAACAACGCTAGTCCCGGCATTGAGTGGAAAATAGCCCCAAATATCAGGAAAACTACTTCACTATTGTGCAACACATAAAAAATTGATCAAAAGGTTGTGCAGTCCCCAAAATGGTAGCAATGAAAACGTCATCATCACGCCTCACACAGGTCCTTACAGCGAAGAATGAAAAAGTCATTGGTGTCAGGAGAAGGCAAAGGGAAGGAAAAGATTTTTGTACAAAAGATTTACATTTTTTTTAAATTTGTTTAAACATAATAAAACCTAAATACATTTCTATTCACGTGATCTTACGACCCAAAGAATAAAGGGGGAGGGGTCATGTGGAGCGCAGACTAAACGCTGTAAAAACTGTGTCCACAAGAACCTGGCGCAAATGTGTCTTTACCACAATTTCATCATATTCGGAATTTTATTCCAGGTTTGTCAGGAATCGGCATGAAACATGAAATACGGCAGAAAATAAGCCCCCACACGGCTCAGACAGGGAGTGAACAATGGAAACCCAAAAACAATGTGGTCTAGTACTTAAAGGGTTAAGATTGTAGCTTCTTTAAATCTCCCATCACAATCCATCCTGATAAACCGGGGACATTACTCATAGATCCAGGAGCCGGGACTGTGGGATCTTCTTATATGTGTTATCCATGGCCTCTTCCTACTAATATCATGCAACTGAGCCTGAAGGGCTCTGGGGGAAGTTACCAGAGCCCTCAAGTGCTATAGCTTCACAGGCTGTTACACTGTACAGGAGCACCTCCCCCTGAGGGAGTAGGGGGGAGGGAATGTTTGAGCTGAATCTGTAGCCAGCCCTGAACTTTATAAGTTCGGGGTCGGGTACTGGGGACCCAAACCTACAAAGTCTGGTATGAACCTGATCTTTGGTGTTTGGGTCTGCTTATTACTACTAAAAACCTTCACTCACATAACTCACATATATTGGAAAGGAAAACTCCTAAGACACATCTGAGCAGCTGTAAAGGCAGGATTACAGAGCGATCACAGAGCCACACCATGGACTAAGGAATGGTACACTGCAATACCTGACACAACCTTTCCACACTGGGGGCGCTGTTTAAAATATATAAATAAACTAAATATATATATAATTCAGATCCCATAACATTTAAAAAAAAATACAGGAAATAATAAATAACATGCAAAGTTTATTTGTAGCAACAGAAGTGATATCCAATCAGGAAATCCTATCCCAGCAGCGTCTTATAGCAGCGCCCCCATATGGAAACATCCTGGAATGTCACATCTCCATCCTATCCCTGCAGCGTCTTATAGCAGCGCCCCCATATGGAAACCTACTGGAATGTCACATCTCCATCCGTTGTGCAGATATTCTTGTGCATCTTTTATGGAAAATATTTTCATGTTTTTTTGTTACTTTTGGCTAATGAGACCGTTATGTAAATAATCGCTTCTTAATTACTAAATGGGGTCACAGATTCCTGGACAGATGATGACTGTTCCCCAAATCTGTAATCATTGTCATGTGTACAATGCATTCCTTTGAGCGGTGGCTAATTAGACGGCAGCGTTGTGTAGGAGGGGAGCGCGGTGCGTGTCACTCGCCACCTTCCCGCAGTCTCGGAGCCTCCCTCGTCCTCGCTCTCGCAGACTGTTATCATCTTCAAAGTCCTTTCAGCGCGGCGTTTGTTCTGCGCTTTGATTCCCCCCACATCCCGGATTCAAAGACGACAGGTCTGGTTTTTGTGGAGATTTCAGAGGCCGAACGCGCATTTGTGGTGATTTGAAACATTTGGCTCATAGGATTCAGGTTGTCTCTGCGTTCCTGTCCGCGCCGGCGTCTTGTAGTAAACGTTGTGTCTCCTTTGATGCGTTCCAGGTTTGTTTGTTCTTTAGCAAATTTTTGGTAACTAGAAGAAGAGTTGTACAAAGTATCTAACAAGATACAAGGAGGAGGAGTCAAGGGAACAAAATACCCCACCTCCTTAAAGGGAGTGTACCTGTTACCAAATCACCTCACAAGTAGAGAGGAGCGAACCCGGAGGTTTGGTGTTTGGCCACCTGAAGGGTTGACCGAAAACTCAAATTGATGCCCCCTAGAAATATAATTGGCAAGAGGACGGCCACCTGACTGGACATATTTTTATATTGGCGGCCATACAGCAAATTTGGCAAATTGACCCCCTCCCCGCTCCCCCCCCCCCCCTTGCAACTAGCCAGCTAGTAATGATTGGCCAATATGGAAATACGATGCCCCTAAAAACTAGCCATGGGTATGATTGAGCAGGGGGATGGCCGCCTGGGACATATTTTTATATTGGCGGCAAAACCGCAAATTTATCCCCCACCCCCTTATCAACTAGCCATAGTTACAATTGGCCAATCAGACAAATTGATGCTCCTAGCAATGGTGAGGATTGACCAATCTGAAAAGTTGATGCCTACGATTGGCCAATCCTGCAAATTGATGCCACTAAAAACTAGCCATGGCTACGATTGGCCAGGGGGGCGGCCGCCTGACCTGGACATATCTTTACATTGGCGGCCAAACAGCAAATTGACCCCCTCCCCCCCCTTGAAACTATACATGGTTATGATTGGCCAATCTGCAAAATTAATGCCCTTAAAAACTAGCCATGGCTATGATTGAGCAGGGGGGTGGCCGCCTGATCTGGACATATTTTCCTATCACCAGCCAAACAGCAAATTCGGCAAATTGACCCCTCCCCACCCCTTAATCTACTAGCCTTGGCTACTTTCTAGGATCTTCAATTTGCCGAATTGGCTGTTTGGACGCAAATCTGGAAATATGTCCAGGTCCGGCGAATGTAACGGAGCAACAGACCTGACCTTTGGATCCACTCACAGCATTCAGTAGGGCAATTTCTTTCCGTTTTCCAGATATCTTTACCCTGTTTTTGGGCAACATGTGATTTCAGAGAAAATTCCATTTTTATTTTTATGTAAATTAGCTCCTCAGTGCACTGAGGGCGGGACTGTTCTATTGCGACAACCTTTCTGCAATGGTCCCACACCCCCGGACACGGCCAGGTCACCAATGCAAGGGACCAAATTCACATAAAAAGTATCACGTAGATAGATAGAAAGTCACATGCTTCATATGAATACAGTCAGGTGTCAAAGGCCTAAAACTGCCCCTGTATTAGATCTGTTTTGGCCGCCCGCACTGTAGGACCAGTTGGTCTTTCTCCAACTTCATATCAAATCTATAAACTATATGGGCTCTTAAAGGGGTTTTTATTAAATCTCTTCCATAACAAATGTCTCTGCATGTAGATGTTCCTGTGTCTTTGCCCCCTTTGAGAGCTTCAGCCATTCCCTGCTCTCACCATGATGCCCTCTGCATATACACAGCGTCCTCTCTCACTGCTGCAGGCCGTCTTTATGGCATCACCCACAGTGTGTCTCTCTCCTCACAGTCCATTCTCACTGAAAGAGACAGGAAGAGGGGAGGGAGCAGGATAAGTCATATATCTCCTGGTGCAGCTCCTCCTATTTATCAGAGCTCAGATATGTAAACAAAGAAGCACAGAGAGTCTGCACACAGCACAAAGGTAAAAAGCAGGACTGATGAATCACTTAAAAAACATTCAGGGATAATTCACAAGACACATCTCCCTCCAGAGGTGGCTTCATTTAATCAGAACTTTACAATTGGATTTAGGGGTGGATTATGCATGCAGATCTTATAAATATGACCGACAGATCATCTGTATGTGATCAGTGGAGGTCCAGAACCCTGGTTACCACTATGAATCTGCTTCTAGCTCCTTCCAGTGTCTGCTACCTGCTGCCCCCACCTATCACTCACTGATGAAACTGTAGGTAACTAGCATTAACTATACATAGGAGACCAGACATCCCCTTTAAATATATGTCCATGCCAAGGATTTATGTACCAGAAATATAAAGTGTTAACTTCCATAAATGACAAAGATCGTAATCATCGTATCGCGCGGGGGCTAAGAACGACGTGAAGGGAAGACTTTAGGACAGTCATAAAAATAACAGGATAAAGAAGTAGCAAAATCTAAAAGTAACAATTCCCACAGATCACATGATCAGAAACAATGAAGAAGCACAAATCACTAATGACAATTATCATCATTTATGTAACTGACGAGAAACGTCTCCCCAGCAGATTCTGCAGCGACTCCTGAGCCACGAGACGTCGATACCTC